>NC_140167.1:38011288-38026288 GCF_963971535.1 Notolepis coatsorum
GTAAGCTGTATTTACTTGCAGATGTTATCTGATTCGTTTCTGCCCTGGCATCGTTTGTTTACATGTGCCTCTACTTGTCTGTGGAGAAAAGCCTACATCTGGAGAGTGCAGCTTTCTGCCTGTGATAGTTGACCAAGTATATCATCCCTCCACAGACTCAGCCTGCCTGCCAGGCAGCAGGGCTGTGTTGACATATCTGGGTGTTCCTCTTTGGCCATGAAAGTGGGTCGCAATCAGTCTCAGTGCTTTCCTGTCATCTGGTTCAACTACACAAGGAGGTCTCAGCGTTTTTCTTTCTGGTATGGTGACCACCCACTCGGAATTTGGAAATATCTCATGACATGACCCGCAGCATCGGAACCACATGAGAATTGTGTATGAGGCACAAAGACAATGTTTCATTTTCTCAGACAGAGGTCAAGCTGCTTTCGCGTGCTGTTGCAGAGACAACCGTGTGAGCTGGTGAGGCTAAATGGCTGTCACGGAAGCCTCTAGTTGGCGGAAGTTTTTCAATTTCAAAGTAATGGTGGTGACATTTATGTGAAGTAATGTGCGGTCAAGAGGTTTTCTAAGGACCCTGTTTTTATATAATGGCATCCTAGTTGTGGTTCCTGACCTGATGGTAGAGATGTACAGCTCAGTTTAAATGAGTGAATATGTACATTTAAGTACATTTAAGCTGAACACCAGAGAGACCAGACTCTAGTGATGATGTCATCGAGAGATAAATTCTGAAGCTGCTCCATAGAATAGTGTATAGTCAGTGGAACAACTCTGACAAATACTATGATAGTACCCATTTCTTATTCAGAGCTGTAAGCCCTTTAAACCAAACAAATTTGAGTGTAATAGCTCAAACAAAGTCAATAACTTATTAAAGGACCAGTGTGTATAGGATTTAGTGGCATTAAGCGGTGTGGTTGCAGATTGCAACCAACTGAACCCCTCCCCTTACCCTCCCCTTCCAATATAGAGAACTGTAGTGTAGTGGCTGTAAAACTTGCGAAAAACACAAAAGGCCCTCTTGCAAAAAGATGCAAGTGCCAGTGTTTGGTTTGTCCGTTCTGGGCTACTGTAAAAACATGGCAGTGCAACATGGCGGGCTCCTTTATGTAGATATAAAGGACTCATCCTAAGGTAACGTAAATAAAACAATTCTTATTTCCAGTCGATTATACACAAATTAAAACATACTTATAAATATTATATTCATTTTCTGCCAATAGATCCCACTTCATTTTACACACTGTTAGACCTCTCATCAGGGGAGCTGTGCTGCGACACAAAGCTAGTTTTAAAATCACATTTAAAATATCTTAGCTTATCAAATAGAGAAATATTATTAGAAGGCCTCATTCAATGTTAGGAGTCTGTGTGAAGTGAACCACAGACAGATCTAGCTGTAAAGTATGTTGATTTGGTTTGCAAAAAAAGTATGCAGTCCTCAAAAACGAAAACGAAAATGGCCAGGAGACTCATTGCAGGTTAAAAAACCTGTTACAAGATGACATTCTGAAGTGTCTGATTCCAGAAAGAAAATTCACTTTTAGTGCTAACGTAATAGAGTAACATAGGTCTGAACTTGAGTTGTAAAAAAAACTTGTTACCCAAGTTTTTCTGTAGTAGTTAGTAGTCCAGAGGTAGTCTTTCCCAAGAAGCTGGTATGGCTTACAAATCCAGACGGAGCCATAGCCTGAAGCCTTATGTAGTACATATCCAAATTTCATAAAGATCCATTGAGAAATTAGTGATTAGGAGTGATTTTGGTAAACTGTGTACAAAGAAAAACTCAGTTTCCTCATAGACTTCAATTCATTCGGCTGTTTTTCTCGTGTTTTATTTTTAGTTTTGTTTTTTAGATTCATATATGCATGTGGGGTATCATTGGAAAGCCACACTCATTGGCTACAACGATCCACAATCATTCTCGAGATCGGATCTAGATTGATGGAACTACTGCAGCCTGAGTCGGGAGTGGTATTTTGCGCAATACCGTGTACTTTGCACAAGCCTCAAATACCGGCATGTAACTCGAGAACCGCTGAACGGTATTTGGCGGATTTTGGCGCTATCGACAGGCAACAAATAGGCCTTCAATTCGATATATATATTGTATTACAAAATATGCACACCCAAGCCACTAGGGATCGCCTAAGTGCTGGTTGTAAAAAGTCCGAAAAACATCCCATATGAGGGACGTTGCAGCTTAAGACCCTTTCATTAACCATACTGTACTGAGATATTGACTTAAATCTGCTGTGGGCACCTTGCAAGAGAGTGGGTGCCATCGTGGTCAAATCCATGTAAATATCTCCTTTCTTTTCTTTTCTTTTTTTAAACTTTTATTTACCAGGGTAGGTTCTCTGAGCATGAATGCTCTTTTCAGCAACACCCTGCTTCACATTCACACGTACAGTCATACCTGGGAGCTGCCCAGTACAACCACAATCTGACTCTCTTGGCCACTGAGGAACTCCACTGGAACAGTTGGGGGTTAAGTGCCTTGCTCAAGGGCACTTCAGCAGTTGGTGTTGAGGAATGGGAGAGTGTTATTAATACTAATTAATTAATACTACCCTGCACAGATTTTTTCAGCTGGTCCAGGGGATCAAACGGATGACCTTCCGGTCACAAACCTGCTTCTCGAACCTTTAGGCTACCGCTGCCCACAGAAACGTTTACAGTTTTAATCACAAAAATCACTTATTGTTTTTGCTCACCATGTCTCTCTGCACTATAGTCTTTCAAATGAGTGTGATCCAGATAGTAAAGGGTACTATGACTATGCTTGCACCTCATGGTACCAAAGCACCTCAAAGGCACTAAAAACAAGACTACTGTAACTGAGGGGTACAATTCCCTGACTGTATTGAGAGTATGGTATTATTAAACCACTACTTAGTTATGTACTTTAATTACTGGCCATACAGTACACGGTATATCTGGTGAACACCCACACAAGAATACAACAATGACACCTAAAGTTCTATTTGGAGGGATTTATTATTATAGCAGCAACGGTAGGTTACAGAATGAGAATTATACTTGCGCTTGTAAGGCGAAGAACACTTAAGTAGGTCAAGAGCGTAAGTCCATGAGCATAGTAAGATGGGTATAACCAGTGTTGTGCTAGTTACTGAAAAATAGTAACTCAGTTACTTTACTAGTTACTTCATTTCAAAGTAACTTCGTTACTGTACTAGTTACTTACACCCAAAAGTAATGAGTTACTGTGAAAAGTAACTATTTAGTTATTTAAAAAAAAATAAAAAATAAAAATTGCTCAAGTCCCATGCCCCATATACTCAAAATCGGTTGATCAACTTGACAGTTTCCATTCACATCACCGAACTCTGCTAAGCAATGTGGTCTAGAGCGTTTCATTATATATTCCCTCCCCGCTGTATGTATATTTCTCTCCCACCCACCCACCCCCTCCTAATGTACAGTCCCCTCCCCATCATATGTATATACTCTGTCAGGATCTAGGGGTAACAGTACTGTATATTTGAATACCGCTTATGTCACAAATGTATCAGTACTAAATACCTATATGTCCCTATGCCATAAATGTCATGTATGTTGTGTATGTCATAAATGTCTATATGAATTGAAAATGGGGGACCCTGATGGAAACAAGACAAACGTCTTTCTCAGGTCTGCATCCCCTTAACAATTGTATGTATTGAGCCGTACTGTATTGTACCCATTCTGCAATCTGTTAAATAAAGTTTTCATTCATTCATTCATTCATCCATTCATTAATTCATTCATAACCATCTTGCAGCGTTGTTTAAGATATCAATCAAAGCATTGCAACGTTAGAATAGTTAGGATATCAATTGTGCATGAAAGGACTATATTTATATTGTTTGATTAGTATTATGAGATTCCCTGGCAGATTTCGTACAGTCAAAATCCGTTGATCTTGAGTTTCAGTGAACACATTGCACTCACCGTCACCAGTCTGCGGTGGTCGAGATGTAACGTTAGTCCAGTTGACTCCAGCAGCCCTTCAAACATGTTCTTTATCTCGTTTCCATGTTGTATATTAATTATCTCTCCAAGTAGTTGCTAAATGGTTTGTTAGTTCGTTATTATTACTGCGTTCTTATTATGTAGATTCATAGCGAGCGTCCTCTTGTTGTTTACTGTAGAGAGCGTCTATTTCTTTCAGAACGTCAGTGGCCAATCAGAAGTGCGAAAACCAGAATGAGGCTACGGAAAGAAATAATAATAATAATAATACTTCGTTTTATATAGCGCCTTTCAGTCTACAGTAAACAAAACAAACGCAGGCGAAATAAGGACGCTCGCTATGAATCTACATAAAAAGAACGCAGTAACGAACTAACAAACCATTCAGTAACGTAAGTAGCGTTACTGAATTTCAAAAGTAATGCGTTAGAGTACTAGTTGCGGCAAAAAGTAACTTCGTTTCTGTAACGCGTTACTTTGTAACGCGTTAGTCCCAACACTGGGTATAACTGACGCCACCTGTAGCATAAGAATTACATAAGGCACACTCGTAGTCAGCTGGAGACACTAGGGGGGTTCCCTCCGGTTGTAAGCCGGCAGGGTAGAAGAATGTTCGGGAGCAAAGTCTGGGTCAACGAGGAATAAAGAAGCTCCAGCTACGGGAGGCGGTACATTACTCCCTTGATCGGCAGACAAAAGCAACAGCTATAATCCAGTATGCGCGACAGCATGGATGAAAGCTAGCCAGCCTCTGTGGTCCTAGAGGCGGGCTCGATGGTGCTCCTCACAGGGTAGATCCCACACAGCCGTGGGGTAGACGGTTCTCTGCTCCAGCAGCCACAGTACCAAAGCAATATAATCCAGCCGGAAAAGGCTCTGCATTCGCCGGTGTAGATTCTCCTGTGCACTATACTTCACATTAACTATGTTGAACTTGACGTTATTTCACTAAACTATGACACTTTTACTATCCTATTCGCACATATTATAAGTGCTCTATTTAGACGCAAAGTTGCTCACTTCACTTGGTCGTTGACTCGTGGTGAAGGCTTTAACGTTTTGGTACTCAACTACTGCTGTATCCACCTGCGACGTATTTATACGTAAGGTGAATTATCTAGTGCCAACCTCAGTTCTGTCTCGTATTACTGCGCAAACCTGGACATGTTGAGACATGTCTTGGCGGTGGCTTTGAACTCGCCATTGGGGGTATGGTCGTTGGCGCCTAGGGGTCGCTGTCCAATAGGAGAACGAATATTATGGTCTGGTTTGTACCTAGGTAAAGGGATATTCCGTGTATATATACAAAGAATATACAAGGGATATCAAACGATATACAAATATTATACAAGGGATATCAAGCAATAAATATATATATTCGGTTTAATCTGACCCTTTGTAACAGCCGCCTCCTAATTAGTCCGCACCTAATTAGATAAGTAGAGACAGATTAACCGTCTTGTCAACTACTCAATGTCCGTTGTGGGGAGTAGGGCAATCTACAAAGTCAGTGGGTCATGATCGTCATCAAGGGAGTCAGGGAGCCTTGGCAACTCTATCAGCCTTGCCACGGGTCGGGTGTATGTCCGTCCCTGGACAAGAACTTCTGCCGCTCTGACCTTTCCGTCGGCACCAGTGATCACTTTGCTTACGCGGCCGGCCGGCCACGCAGCTCGGGGTAGTGACTGGTCTATGATCATAACGACCGTGTCCACTTTTAAGTTGTCCCCGTCCTTGACCCGCTTCTGACGGGCTGGAAGGGATGGTAGGGGGCTTAGGAGGAAGCGGGCCTGAGACTGCTTTGATCTGTGCTTGGCTGTGCCTCCACATCCTCCGTCTGTTTCTCTTGTTTGGTCTGTACCCCGTCTGAGGAGGGGCCGGTTCCGGCCGCCCCATCAAGGAGTCGCTTGGGGTGCTGGGTTCGAGGTCAGCTACGTCTGGAGCGCAGCTGAGGGGGGTGGAGTTCGGAGCTCCCTCTTGTGCCCACGGTTCTCTCACAGGCCTCTCGCCTAAGGTCAATAGCCTCTCAACGGGCTGTACGAGAGAGTGGCCGGTGTCGCTCACCTTTGTGTGCAGGCAGCGTGTAGACGTGGGTTTACTGTCAAGTCCGTAGAGGGGGCCCTGGAGCGTCCACCCCAGTCGGGTCTGAACCGCGACTGGGCATCCTTTGGGTCCGATGTGGGCCGCCTCAATTGGGAGAATGAGGTCCGCGTGGTCGGAGCCGATGAGCAGGGTCGGTGTGGCGCCGTCGATGAGCGGTATAGGTAGTTGACGTAGGTGCACGTACTTTGCCATCAGCTGTGGGATGGGGTAGGTGTACTGTGACAGGCCTATGTCGTGGCTGGTGAAGACGTTAGTGATACTATACTGCTTCTCGGGCTGGTCCACCGCTGCTATCTTGAAGGAGACATTTTCACCCTTTATGGTCTTCTGGTCTCTTCTGATGGTACGGATTGTCATTGTTCCTTTGGCACCCCGCAAACCCAACTGGGCTGCGGCGGAAGCGAGGAGGAGAGTCTTTTCAGACCCATCGTCTAGGACGGCGTAAGTGTCCAGGACCTTGTCCTCGTAGCTCAGGAGCACTCTGACCACTTTTATGAGCACTCGGGGGGTCCCGCTATGCTGGTCTATATGAAGCACTCCTGTTGGTGGGTTGCCTTGGATCTTCTGGAGTGGTGCCGACTCGCGGTCGTCCGAGTAGCACCGTGACTCCCAGTGTCTGCTGTAGCAGTCGGTACACCAGGGGGCGGTCTGGTGGATCTTCGGTACTGGTGCCACCGCCTCGGCCTGATACATCACCGTGACGGGCCCACTTTGTTGTCCTGGCGGACGCTTGTTGATGTCATGCAGGACCTCCAAGTGGGCGCCGTCACACTTGCTGCATCTCTTCTTTAAGCGGCACTCAGCTGCCATATGGCTGCGCACGCAGCGGAAGCAGCGGCGGTTGGCCTTGATCCACTGACTCACCTCATCCGTGGTCAGCTTCTTGAAAGTGTCACATTGATACAGCCGATGTTCCCCTTCACAGTACTGGCATTCAATCTTCCACTCCTCTTTCGTCGAGGGGGTGTTGTGGTTCTTGTGCTGCGGTACTGATTCGGCTTGGTGCATAACGGTCACCGACCGGCGGTTATCATTAGATCCCCGAGGTCCATCTCTTGGGCTTGGTCCACTCCACACGAACGTGTCCAGTCGTAGGCTGCTGACCTCCCTGGCGAGGAAATCAGATAGGTCTAGGAGGGATGCCTCTGGGCCGTTGGGGTCGCGGTGGTCTCTCTGCCGCCGAAAACGCTCTTGGCGGGCTGGAGGGAGCTTCTCTAGTATTCGTTCTACATTAGAGTTAGCATATAGATCATGTCTCCCTTTTTCCCTTTGGGACCCCAGCATCCCTACCAGGGATTGTACCTTGATAGAGAGGTCATCCAATGCTCTATTGTCTTTGGCTGGGGGGAGACGGTCAATGTCTCTTATTTCTTGTATCACGTAGTCCCATATGCATCCATAGCGCTGGTCGAGGGCCACTAGAGCCGCGGAGTATGGGGTGCTTGAGTTGGAATATGCCAGCGCTATATTATGCGCTCTGGGCACCTTGAGATGCTTGAGGAGGATGGCATATTTGTACGACTCATCGGGGACGTCGGACATCATAGTCTCCAAGCACATCCGTAATTCCGTGTACTGTGCTCTGTCCTCGCGCGTAAAGTCTGGGAACGTCGGTGTGCCAAGGTACGATGCCATGGATGGCTGGCACATCGGTGAGCGTTGGGGAAGAGGCCTCCTGGGCGAGTCTCCCCGTACGTGTTGTCGTGGGTTGGTACTTGGTGGGTACCAGGGGCCGGGTACCCAGGTGCTGTTCCTCGGTGCTGACTGTACGTCAAACTCACCCGTGAGTTGGGTCGGGGGTTTGTAGTGCAGTGGCTCGGGGCTGACGTCGGGGCTGTACTGGGCCTCCTGGTCCAGAGTACGTTGCTGCTGGTCGGGGCTGTACTGGGCCTCCTCTTCCTCTTCCTCTTCCTCTGCTAGGTCCTGGAGTCTTCTAGTCAGTCTCTCGGCGACGTAGGCCGGTTCTTCCCGGTTGCTGGGTCTCGTATGGACCGGTCGGGGAGGGGGTTCGGAGACGTGGACAGGATCCTCCTGTTGGCAGGGTCCTGGGTCGCTTGGTCGGGTAGGGGAATGTGCCCTAGACCCTTGTCGTGATGATCTCCGGGAGCTCCGTGCGGAGAGAGGGGGTGTCGCCATGGCAATCAATTGTTCTACCATCTGCGCCTGCAGCCGGTCGCGCTCTGCTTCGCGCTGGGCATGGGCGGCGTCGCGCTGTGCATTGGCGGCGTCGCGCTGTGCATCGGCGCGGCTTCTTTCAATGTTCTCTTCCGTCTGAAGGCGTCTGGTCTCCAGTCTTCACTCCTTTGTTGCGCCTGGAAGCGCTCTCGCTCGGTTGCAGCGTGTTCGCGCTCGCTCGTCTGTTGAGCCTGGAGGCGTTCTCTTTCCATGGTAGATTGTTCGCGCTCACTTAGTTGTTGCGCTTGAAGTCGATCGCGTTCACCCTGAAGTCGATCGCGTTCGGTGGAGGCTGCCAGGGTGGCGATGAATGCCTGCGCCAGCATCTTGTCCGCTTCGCTGGGGGAAGACACTGACGGAGGTGATCGGCTTCTGGCAGTGCTCGTTGGAGATCTGTTCTCTGGGCGCGCCTCGAGGTCCGTCTCCTGGGCGCGCTTCTCTTCTGGTAGTGGGTCGGGTTCTGTCCCTGGAGCGCTTTCTTTATCCTGGAGCTCTCCGGGGACCGTCCCGTTGACGTTGTCTGGGGGTATAGTCATGTCATGTCCCCCCTGGTCCCCCCCGTGGGCTTGGTCAGTTTCGTTAGAACCCACTGGGGTCTCTACTGGCAGGGTCGTCTGGTCGGTAGGATTTGACATGCTTTGACTATCCGCTTTATTTATTTTATCCGCATTTAACGTCTTTATAAATCTAGGTATTAGACTGACAGCGTATGCCTCTAGATAGGGAGGTGGCTGACGTCTGCGCTGCGGGCGTTCTAGCTCGGGAGAGCTGCTTGGGGAGTGTTCACCGCTGGCCATGGTTAATATCAATATTATATTAGATATTACACTGATACCCTCCGGCTCGAAGGACCAATTGTAACTGAGGGGTACAATTCCCTGACTGTATTGAGAGTATGGTATTATTAAACCACTACTTAGTTATGTACTTTAATTACTGGCCATACAGTACACGGTATATCTGGTGAACACCCACACAAGAATACAACAATGACACCTAAAGTTCTATTTGGAGGGATTTATTATTATAGCAGCAACGGTAGGTTACAGAATGAGAATTATACTTGCGCTTGTAAGGCGAAGAACACTTAAGTAGGTCAAGAGCGTAAGTCCATGAGCATAGTAAGATGGGTATAACTGACGCCACCTGTAGCATAAGAATTACATAAGGCACACTCGTAGTCAGCTGGAGACACTAGGGGGGTTCCCTCCGGTTGTAAGCCGGCAGGGTAGAAGAATGTTCGGGAGCAAAGTCTGGGTCAACGAGGAATAAAGAAGCTCCAGCTACGGGAGGCGGTACATTACTCCCTTGATCGGCAGACAAAAGCAACAGCTATAATCCAGTATGCGCGACAGCATGGATGAAAGCTAGCCAGCCTCTGTGGTCCTAGAGGCGGGCTCGATGGTGCTCCTCACAGGGTAGATCCCACACAGCCGTGGGGTAGACGGTTCTCTGCTCCAGCAGCCACAGTACCAAAGCAATATAATCCAGCCGGAAAAGGCTCTGCATTCGCCGGTGTAGATTCTCCTGTGCACTATACTTCACATTAACTATGTTGAACTTGACGTTATTTCACTAAACTATGACACTTTTACTATCCTATTCGCACATATTATAAGTGCTCTATGTAGACGCAAAGTTGCTCACTTCACTTGGTCGTTGACTCGTGGTGAAGGCTTTAACGTTTTGGTACTCAACTACTGCTGTATCCACCTGCGACGTATTTATACGTAAGGTGAATTATCTAGTGCCAACCTCAGTTCTGTCTCATATTACTGCGCAAACCTGGACATGTTGAGACATGTCTTGGCGGTGGCTTTGAACTCGCCATTGGGGGTATGGTCGTTGGCGCCTAGGGGTCGCTGTCCAATAGGAGAACGAATATTATGGTCTGGTTTGTACCTAGGTAAAGGGATATTCCGTGTATATATACAAAGAATATACAAGGGATATCAAACGATATACAAATATTATACAAGGGATATCAAGCAATAAATATATATATTCGGTTTAATCTGACCCTTTGTAACAACTACAAACATCACAAAACAAACATACGGTTATCCTATAACCATAATTATATGAGTATAGCGAGCGCTCTGCTCGTAGTGGAACCTTATCCCTTTCAATCTAATTCTGAATAAAATGTCTCCACATGTACACACCCATCCGCTTGGCCACACCCACATCCGCTCCTCTACATAAGTGGGGACGTGGCCATACTAACAGCTCCTTCCCAAGTCTTTCACCACCGAAGGCGAAGACCACGGGGTCCTCAGTGAGTCCGAGCAGAGCGTTCGCTATACTCATATAACTATGGTTATAGGATAACCGTATGTTATATTATCGTATAGTTTACGCTCTGCTCGTAGTGGAACACAGGAGTATGTATCTCTGCACACTCGCAGGCAGACGGGGTCAAGCCTGGCCTAACCCGAGAGTCGACTCCGCTATCAATACACCGGGGAACCAACCACCTCCCTATGTTTAGTTTAACAGGAGGCGGTTGTTCCCTTAACCCCCCCAAGAAAGAACTCCGAAACACAACTGCGCGTATACACCGGCTATACAGCAGTACAAGTGTTTCAGTTCTCAAGAAGGTGTTAACCCAGGCTCGACAAATGTATCCGCTGAGGCCCCCCACAACCATCAGAACCGGGGAGGACCCGAGCCCCCGGACCCCCCTAGAGGGGGACGGGAGGGAATCGGATCCGACTGTGCGAAGAGGGTTTAGCAACTCAAACGCACAGGGTGAGCAGATCGTGGGACTTACCTTCACACAGAAGAACCCGCGACTACACAGGCGCGCATCCCACATGCCACTAGGGAACGAACGGGAAGGGGGAAAAAAACGTTACAATCCCTAACATCACAGGGTCAAGGTCAAGAACCCAACCCCGTGGCAAGGCCGTAGCAGCGGAGCGCGAAGGAGGACCCAGCCCCAGGAACAGCCTGAGGGTCAGGACCCCCCGGAAAGGGGGCCTGGTGAGGCCAACGATGCCGCAGCATCGAGACCCCACCAGACGGTCACTAGTGACACCACCCCCCACATCGCCAGCGTATCGGACAGGGCCCATCCAAGAGCAGGCCCTTCCCCCCTACAGCACGCCGCCCTGAAGCACTCCACAGAGGCTACACCCCCACAACACAGTGGGGCCAGGCAGCGCACCGGGGAGACAACCCCCAAAGAGGTTGATCCCTCAATCCTGGCAACAGGTCAAAAGCATAACTCGACCTGTGCCCGGAGCACTGCGGACTAGACAGGCGCCTAAGGGGTCTACTGAGAACAGCACCCCGGCGGAAGGGGCGTTCGGTATGCTGTGCACCATGTCGCAGCCTCCACAAAAACCCGACCCCCTAGAGAGGCAGAGGCAGAGAAGGCTGACATGATTGGCAGACAACATGAAAAGTGCGGGGGCACACTCGCAGGCAGACGGGGTCAAGCCCGGCCTAACCCGAGAGTCGACTCCGCTATCAACACACCGGGGAACCAACCACCTCCCTATGTTTAGTTTAACAGGAGGCGGTTGTTCCCTTAACCCCCCCAAGAAAAAACGCCAAAACACAACTGCGCGTATACACCGGCTATACAGCAGTACAAGTGTTTCAGTTCTCAAGAAGGGGTTAACCCAGGCCAACAGGTAGACGAGAACGAGTGCGGACCTGGGCCCGGCAGACAGGGACGTACACAGGGATGCCAGAGGGGTACAAAAGAACCACCTCGACAGCCCCCTCCCAGCCCCGCCAAGCAGGGGAAGAGAGGGGCGAAAAAGAATGGAGAAGGACCAGGCTCCTTAGCACAGCGCAAGCCGCAAGGTACAACACAATATGGACCAAGCAACAGTGAAGGATAACACGCAATGACATAACCACGAACACACCTCCATAACATCAAACCCTGCAACGCCCGGGCCAACCCGGCATTTTTCCCCTGGAAAAGCACAAAGTCCTTCAGGGTACCAGAACAGCAGATCTGCGCCCCGGCGGACAACGGGTTAACCGACCTGGTCCGGCGTGACCAGAACCAGTCCCGTGTCCTAATCACGCCACCATCCCCAGTCCTAAGAGGGGGGTAGGTACGCGTGTCGATCTAAAACATCACAGAGGGCGCCACCAAGACGGTCAGAACATGAATGCACCGCGCCCGGTGGCCCACCCCATGGGCGTGAGACCCCTCCACCAATGCTTTGATCTATTCCGTCACCCCTGCCCATTTTGACATCCTAGGATGGCTTAGAGTAGACAACAGAGTACAGCAACTTGCAATGGGCCTGGTCTACAAGATACACTACACCACTAAGATACCCATGTACATGTCGAAATACTTCCCAAATGTCAGTGAATTCCACAACCACAACACCAGAGGGAGTTCCACAAATCATGTTCAACCCAGATTCGTCTCAAACAAGGGACTAAACACGTTTCGCAATTATGTGGAACACCCTACCCACAGCCGTAAAATAATGTGAATCCCTACCCACCTTCAAAACCGCCCTCAAATAGCACCTACGGGAGGCTGCAACACCCCGTCCCCACCCACCCAACCCCCTCCAATGTACAGTTTCTTCCCCCTCGAATGGATATATTTTCTTTTATACAATGGCATGCGAATTTCTTGATTCTGATTGGCTGAAACAGTCAAGTTAGATGTGGTTATTTCTCATAACACACGCTCGTGATCCCAGAACCCGCCCACAACCGAATTACAATCACTCCGCCAGTTCGAGTTTTTAGAAATGAAACCAAGATGGCGGACAATAATCTTTACGAATGGATGTGTTGATAGCGTCATAACGACTCATTCAAAAACGATTCTGTCACGTGGAATGTGTTAGTTGCTTACACAATGTTGGATTATGTAATTGGTTGGTCATGACTCATTGTGGAACAAAATATTAATCGCGGGAAGTCTGTTGTTAGATGCCATTCGTCAAAAGGACACTCATTTCACTGTTAATAATAATAATAATAATAATAATAATAATAATAATAATAATAATAATAATAATAATAATAATAATAATAATAATAATAATAATAATAATAATAATAATAATAATAATATCTTAAATTTATATAGCGCCTTTCAGGAGACCCAAGGCGCTTAACAGCTAAGGGAGGGGGACAGGGAACAACGTAACAACAAAATATTAATCAAAAGGAAAGAAAAGAAAGAAAACAAAAGAAAAAGGGGAAATCAGGCAGTCATTTACAAATTTGGTGAAAAGGTGGGTTTTGAGTTGGGATTTGAAAGAGTGCAGGGATGTAGCACTACGGATGTTTGGAGGGAGTGAGTTCCAGAGGGTGGGTGCGGCCACAGAGAAGGCTCTGGGACGACCAGTCCGCATGTTGGTGGTGGGGATGGAAAGGAGACCGGAGTCAGAGGACTGCAGCCTCCGGGGCGGAATGTAGGGTTTTTATTGCTTGAATAAAATGTTCAAGCAATCAATCAATCAATCCAATAACACACTCACTTCACTGTTAGAGGGCATGCTGTGAAGCAACTCGGAGGTGCATGCCATCTAAGAATGAAGTGAGCGTGTGTTATGGGAATGATTGATTGATTGAAAATTGTATTAATGTCCGCCTTGTTTCGAACTGGTTATGCTTTGGCCCTCTTTCGAAGTCGGTTATGCTTAGAGTTTATCTTTAGAGCAGGGCGATAGACCAGCAGCCCTGATTCCAAACTCCAAGCATAACCATCTTCGAAAGAGGGCCAAAGCATAACCAGTTCGAAACAAGGCGGACATTAATACAATTTTCAATCAATCAATCATTCGAATAACACACGCTCACTTCATTCTTAGATGCTTCTATAGAAAGTAGGTTCAAAAAAGATAAAAAGAGAAGTTGCCTCCCTACTTTTTCTGCAGATGGTTTTGTGAATAAATCTCCATTATGCTTCAATTAATGTGTATTTATTGTATAGCAATAAGGTTGGATGAATTCAGCAATTGTATAAAGATGTAAGCACTGTCTATCTGTAATAAAATGTTCAATCAATCAATCAATCAAACCAATAACACACGCTCACTTCATTCTTGCCTTGAAACAGCGCACCTCCGAGCTGCTTCCACACGGAGGCAACTTCTCTTTTATTTTTTTTGAACAACTTTTTCTGCGGATGGTTTTGTCAATAAATCTTCAATTAATGTGTGTTTATTGTATAGCAATAAGGTTGGATGAATGCGTCAATTGTATAAAACACATTACACCATGCGCAGTCGTGCGTTATGAGAATTAGAGCATGCCTAGGTGGGTCTAACGACGTAGGCATGCTCTAATTCTCATAACGCACTCCTGCGCGTGATGTAATGCTTAATTAGGATCTATAATACTGTATATTTGCATATTTTGTATGTCATAAATGTCTGGATGTAACAGTACTGCATGTCGTGTATGTCATAAATGTCATGATATATATGTAGTATCTGTATGTCGTGTATGTCATAAATGTCATGATGAATTGAAAATGGGGGACCCTGATGTAAACAGGACAAAAGTCTTTCTCTGGTCTGCGTATATTGTACCCATTCTGCAGTCTGTTAATAAAGTTTTCAATCAATCACTCAATCAATCAATCAATCAATCAATCAATCAATCAATCAATCAATCAATCACAACCACAGCAGCCAATGAGGTACAGGCCTTTCCCCTGACAACCTCCCTGATTGATCAGAAGCCAGAGCCATGCGCTTAACTGTCCAAGAATAGCACAATGTGCATCTTGTTTCAGGGTGGATT
>NC_140167.1:38031288-38048788 GCF_963971535.1 Notolepis coatsorum
GTGACCCTTTAGATATTTGAACCATGTATAGTAGAGATATGCCGTAGTCTATGTTTCAGGATATTGAGAAGACCATGAATTTAGTTGTATTTGCATTTAAGGCGAGACACCCCAGGTGAATAGGCAAATATACTTTTTTTGGTTGATTTTGAGATTTTGTTAAATTTTGCTTCCTAAACATGTCTTCTATGAAACTAGTGACAATAAAACGTAAATAACACACATTTAGTTGTTTATTTTACTTCATTTTGCCTGATTGCATCCATAAATGTGCACATATTTAATGGCGAAGTGCTTCATTTGCATATATAAACATAAAATTCAGAAAACTTGCAATATATTTTTTCTTAGTTTATATGTAAATAACAAACTGGGAAAGTGTCATAGTGATATCTATTCAAATATTAGTTTGCCTATTAGGGGGTACACTGTTACTACACTGTTTGTAGCCTGTGTGTAGTTCTGTTCAGTTCAGACATCATTATTATTATTATTATTATTATTATTATTATTATTATTATTATTATTATTATTATTATTATTATTATTATTATTATTATTATTATTATTATTATTATTATTATTATTATTATTATTATTATTATTATTATTATTATTATTATTATTATTATTATTATTATTATTATTATTATTATTATTATTATTATTCAGTTATCAGGCATGTGTTTAGGTTGTCTATTACTAATGGGTTGATTAGGTATTGTGTTTGTAAATAGCTTTTTTTTTTCTTTTTTTTTTTTTTTTTAAATGTATGCCATTTTACAATACAGAACTTTGAAGGCGTCTTCCCAAAAATTTGTTTTTATGCGTTTTTCTTACACACTTGGGTATAAATCGACCATTCCATAGCACCTACACACACCATACTTTCCACATTTCTTCCTATATATATACCCTGCATCTTTCTCCAGAGGGGTTTGTTGATATATCATTCATAGCCTGATTTATAGTACATTTAGACCAAAAAACTTGTCGAAAATAGATTTTTTATAACTGTAGACAGCATTTCCTGATTTATGGGATGATAAAAAGACATATCCACAATCCCCCTTGGACAAAGTTCACTGTGTTATGTGTCAACATAATGAAACAATTTTTTTTTAAATCTGGCATCATCCAATGTTGGTATTTATACCCAAACGTCATATGCAAATTAGTGCATATTTAATTAGGTAACGCCTATTTTGCATATATAAACATAGGATTTCAGAAAACTTGCAATACATTTTTCTTAGTTGTTATGTACATAACAAACTGGGAAAGTTTCATAGTGATATCTATTCAAATATTTTTTTTGCCTATTCACCTGGGGTGTCTCACCTTAAGGCGAGACAGCCTCCCTAGGTGAATAGGCCAAATGTTTGGTTGATTTTGAGATTTTTTTATATTTTGCTTCCCCTCTTAGGCCCGAGCCCTATTTTCTGAAAATCCGCCTAAAATACTGTTAAGCTGTAAGGTCCCCCAATTGGGGGACCCTGCTTTTCTTTATCATAAATCGATCAATAGAGACCGTATTAGATCCCCAATTATCATATCATGGGGTATCATTGGAAAGCCACACTCATTGGCTACAACCAGTGGTGCAGTCGTAATATGGGAACTGCCCGGACGCCACGCGCGCGCATGCGCACAGAACAGATGATTATTATGCAGAATAAATAGTAGGAAACATGTTTGTATAGGAAATTACTAGTTTTAGTTTAGTTTTTGTAAATATTGCCTTGAAATAGAGAAGCTGAAAAAGGTAGCAGGATGTAGCCTTCAATATATAAAGAAATTATATTGTCAACACATATGGTTGAAAAACAAACAATGTTTTAAATGTAATTTGTTACGATTCTGGTTCTTGACTACGGTCGGGAACCACCCACCTTCTCTGTCATCTGTCACTTGATTGCTGTCACTTGTTTTTCCCTGTCATTTAGTGCTGTCACTTAGGGGTTGGCTTCTGATTGGCTGTCACGGGGGTGTGTGTGGAATGTTGGTATTTGGTGGCTATGTAACATTCCTTTCCTCTGCTTGTCATTCGTCAGGTCTTCACTATAGGCGTTCGGAGATAACGCGGCCGGTTCCAGTTCTGGACCACCACTAAGCTCTATTAGCTATTCTCTCTTTCCCTTGCCTTGGCATAGTATCCTAGTATTACTCTTTGTGTTCTTTACTATTAAAGTCTAACCTGTTCAAGAGTATACCTTCTCCGTCTCTGTGATTGCCTACAACAATTGGAACTCACCTACCTCCATCCTGACAGAAGACCTGACCATCAGAGTTCCATGGAGGCAATCATGGAGATGCTCCGGGCACAGAAGAGTGCACAGGAGCGCATGGAGGAACACCAACATCTGGTCAGCGCCGAGTTGGTTCGGCTGGGCGGGATCGTCAGCGCGTCGCAGGAGACGGCGCAGTCGGCGCTCCTCACAGCCCAGCAGGCACAAGTCGAGGTGGCGGGGGTAAGGACGACGGTGGGGGAGACGGCGGCAGGAGAGGCGGCGTTCAACACCACGTTCAACACCGAGGAGAGTCGGGGAGCTCTTGGGCACCAGGATCGGAACCAGGAGCCACGGCTACCCGCACCAGGCCGCTACGCGGGAGCACCGGAGGGATGCAGGGAGTTCATCACCCAGTGCTCACTCATGTTCCAGCTGCAGCCACGCTCATTTCCCTCTTCCAGAGCACAAGTCGCATATATTATCACCCTCCTCACCGGTCAAGCACTCTCCTGGGCTACGGCCGAATTAGAGAGCGGTTCGTCTATCTGCGACTGTGTGGACGACTTCACCGGGGAGTTGAGAAGGGTATTTGACACTTCCCGAGTACTCTCGATCTTCGAGGCCGGTGGGCGGCTTCTCGCCCGCCGGCAGGGCCTCCGCACGGTCTCAGAATACGCCATCGAATTTTGGATCGTGGCTCGGGAGGCAGCTTGGCCGGAAATTCCTTGTGTGGTCCTGTTCCTCAAGGGACTCTCCGCACGGATGAGGGACGAGTTCTCCGTGCGTGAGATCCCGGAGCAGCTGGAAACGCTCATCAACACCGCCATATGGATGGACAACCGACATCGGGAGAGAGAGAGCGGGAAGATACTACCGAGGTACGTGTCCTTTCTCCTCCCGTTGTTGATATCTTCCCGCATTACACGAGTGGGCCACTGGGTGATGAATCCATGCAGCTTGGGGCGCTGTCACTCTCAGACGACGAGCGGCGGCGCTTCATCGAGGAGCGACGCTGCTTCCGGTGCGGCCGCACCGGTCATCGTTTCGGCAGCTGTCGGGAACAGGCTGGCTCAACTCGGCGCCAGTCGGGAAGAGGAGGTGCTCCGCCGGGCCTCGAGAGGGCGCCAGCAGGTGGGCTCACCCCAGCACTACCATCTGACTCACGTACATTTCTGGAGGTGGCGGTTAACTGTGGGGGTAACGTTAGGGGAACGAAGGCTCTCATTGACTCAGGGGCGGCGGGCAATTTCATTCACTTGGGGTTGGTGAGAGAATGGGGAATCCCGGTAGAAGAGTTGGGGGTTCCCATTCCAGTCTACGCCCTGGATGGTCAGCCCCTGGGCAGTGGGAGCGTCACACAACGCACTATTCCTATGCACATCCGGGTGGCGGGTGGGGGGTGGGAGTGGGTTCAATTATTTGTTATTGTCTCCCCCTATTCTGTAATGGTGTTTGGTCATCCCTGGTTGTCTTCATATGTACGGAATATTAATTGGAGCACGGGCAAGCTCTCAACGGAGGTCGACGTGAAGTCGGTCGTCGGCGAGAGTTTGTCCACTCCCTTGTCTCCCTTCCCCTCTTCTCTTTTTTCTCCTTCTTCTCTCTCCAGGGTGGTGGGGAGCGTCGCAGATTCTGTTCCACCCTCTAATCCCGATTTGATAGGGGTTCCTGAGATCTATTGGGACCTGGCGGATGTTTTTAGCAAGACGCGTGCTAAAGCACTACCGCCTCATAGATCATACAACTGTCCCATTAATCTCCTACCCGGTACCTCCCCGCCTCGCGGGCGAATGTTCTCTCTCTCACGCCCCGAGACCTTGGCCATGAACACCTACATTGAGGAGGCATTGCTTGCGGGGCACATACGTCCTTCCACATCCCTGGCCGGCGCTGGTTTCTTCTTTGTTGATGAAAAAGATGGGGATCAGCGTCCGTGCATTGATTATAAGGGATTGAATGACGTTTCCATCAAGAACCGATATCCTTTACCTCTCATGGACACAGCCTTTGAGCGGCCTGCCCGATGTGCGCGCGCAGTAAGACCTCTCGCCGTGCACCGGCTGGTCTCCTCCGGCCACTCCCTATTCCTAAACGGCCTGGTCGCACATATCCCTGGACTTCATTTCTGGCCTCCCCCTTTCGGACGGGTTCACCGCCATTTTGGTGGTGGTGGACCGGTTCTCGAAGGCGGCTCACTTTGTTCCTCTCCCCAAGCTTCCATCGGCCCGAGAGACTGCTGATCTGGTGATACAGCATGTCTTTCGGGTCCACGGGCTTCCGGTGGATATCGTGTCGGACCGGTCTCGGCGCCTCCGTCAGCCTTTCGTCTGGGTTTCATCCGCAGTCAAACGGGCAGACGGAGCGTGTCAACCAGGACCTGGAGGGGGTCTTGAGATGTTACGTTGCCGGTTGCCCGGCAACGTGGAGTAGGAGGTTGGCATGGGCTGAGTACGCGCATAATACCCTCCTCTCCTCCTCTACCGGTATGTCTCCCTTTCAGTGTCAGTATGGTTTTCAACCTCCTTTGTTTCCCGAGCAGGAGCAGGAGGCGGAGGTGCCCTCGGCCCAGGCACATGTGGCTCACTGCCGCAGGACGTGGAAGCGGGTCCGGGTGGCGCTGCAGAAGGTTTCGGTTAGTACCCAGCGGCAGGCTAACCGCAAGTGTCGTCCGGCTCCGGTTTACCGTCCTGGGCAGCGGGTTTGGCTTTCCACCCGGGATCTCCCTCTCCCGGTGGAATCCAGGAAGCTGGCTCCTCGCTTTATAGGGCCCTTTAAAGTGGTACGTCGGGTGAATCCTGTGGCTTACAGGCTACGGCTTCCGAGCTCTATGAGGGTTCATAGAGGTGTCTCTATGAGGGTGTCCCTGTTGAAGCCGTTCCTCTCATCGCCCTTGGCCCCGCCACTGCCTACGGTTCCTCCGCCTCGGTTTATGGGTGGTCAGCCCATTTACACGGTGCGGAGGATACTGGGTTGTAGGTGGAGGGGTAGGGGGTTTCAGTTCTTGGTGGATTGGAAGGGGTACGGGATAGAAGAGCGTTCTTGGGTGCCTCAAAGGGATATTTTAGATCCCAGCCTGATCGTTGATTTCCGGCGGCTGAATCCCGAGGCCCCCAGGTGAACGTCTGGTGCCGTTCGTCAGGGGAGGGTACTGTTACGATTCTGGTTCTTGACTACGGTCGGGAACCACCCACCTTCTCTGTCATCTGTCACTTGATTGCTGTCACTTGTTTTTCCCTGTCATTTATTGCTGTCACTTAGGGGTTGGCTTCTGATTGGCTGTCACGGGGGTGTGTGTGGAATGTTGGTATTTGGTGGCTATGTAACATTCCTTTCCTCTGCTTGTCATTCGTCAAGTCTTCACTATAGGCTTTCGGAGATAACGCGGCCGGTTCCAGTTCTGGACCACCACTAAGCTCCATTAGCTATTCTCTCTTTCCCTTGCCTTGGCATAGTATCCTAGTATTACTCTTTGTGTTCATTTACTATAAAAGTCGAACCTGTTCAAGAGTATACCTTCTCCGTCTCTGTGATTGCCTACAACAATTGGAACTCACCTACCTCCATCCTGACAGTAATTGTAGTTACAATTTCTTTAATTGAATGAACTTAAACTAGAAAAGTAAATACAAACTAAATTAACAATGTAACTTAGTTTACAGAAGGACAGTTTCCTTCTGAAGCACAACTTAATGCCTCATCCTTGATCCTTCCAGTCGGGACCATTGTCACATAGTGAGAGGTTCCACAGCTCAAGCAAACCCCTACCAATTGGTACAGGCTTGTATTTTGGTTTGGCTCTTCTCGTTCTTTGTTATGCTATCGGTATCCTATTATTATGCAAAGTCTAGGTGATAGATAAGTGCCGGCCGCCGGGTACACATCCGTGCGCGATTGCGCATACTTCTGCTCAGCGAACTACTAGGACGGCGTGGTACCCCGTCCACCAACCACTGCGTCCCTGGCTAGTGGCTACAACGCTGTCCAAAGATTTTAGAGATCGCCAAATCGTTGACGGAGCTAGAGCCCCGGGAGTCGGGGGTGGTAATGTGTAACTTTTGCGTACTTTGGCGCACGCCTCACATATCGGCATGTAACTCCAGAACCGCTGAATGGATTTTGTCACCCGAAAGGGCAATCGACAGGCAACAAATAGGGCTTTAATTCTATCTATATATTGTATTAAAAGAAATGCACACCCGAGCCGCTAGAGGTCGGAAAAGTGGCATTGCGAACATGTGGGATGTTAAGAGTTTTTTTTATTATTTTTTTTTGTAGCCAAGAGTAAAGACCATAACCCTATCAAAACAGTAGTCAAAGTGTATATTTTCATTTTTACCGATGTTTTATACAATTTACTGAAAATATGAATTTATCAGGAAAATGCTAATTATATCTATTTTATTGTAAAACTGCAAGGAAATGACTAAATCCAGATTTAACCCTGCCATTGGAAAGAGGAGCCTTTTCCCTATCCATAGATTTGGCCATAATAAGGTCAAGGTCAAGGTCAAGGTGAAATATGAATTTATAATTAAAATCGATTATCATTTATTACTGTATCTACAAATCCTTCTGTTTAATCATCTTCCCTTTATTCATTTGCTTAGATTTTTTTTACACTTGATCTCAAGAAGGTGTTGAATGAGCTCGTGAGCGAGCTCGGTTCCAGCACAATTGTAACATGGTGTTATTCACCGGCACAGATGCAAAAATAAATCATAATTTATATTCTCCTTTTTTTCATTACAATTTACTCAAGCCTATGTTACAATTGTGAGCAAGCCGAGCTCGCTCACTGAGCTCATTCACCACCTTATTGAGATCATGTGTACAAAAAATCTAAGCAAATGAATAAAGGGAAGATGATTAAACAGAAGAATTTGTAGATACAGTAATAAATGATAATCGATTTTAATTATAAATTCATATTTGACCTTGAACTTGTCCTTGACCTTATTATGGCCAAATCATACATCTATGGATAGGGAAAAGGCTCCTCTTTCCAATGGCAGGGTTACATCTGGATTTAGTCATTTCCTCACGGTTTAATGATAAAAGAGATATAATTAGCATTTTTCCGATAAATTCTTATTTTCGGTAAATCGTACAAAACATCGGTAAAAATGAAAATATACACTTTGACTGCTGTTTTGATAGGGTTATGGTCTTTATTCTTGGCACACAAAAAAAAACATTAACCTCTTAACATCCATTGCTGACCTCTAGCGGCTCGGGTGTGCATTTCTTTTGATACAATATATAGATATAATTAAAGCCCTATTTGTTGCCTGTCAATTGCCCTTTCAGGTGACAAAATCCGTTCAGCGGTTCTCGAGTTACATGCCGATATGTGAGGCGTGCGCCAAAGTACACATTACCACCCCCGACCTTCGGGGGCTCTAGCTCCGTCAATCATTTGGCGATCTCAAAAAAGATTTGGACAGGGTTGTAGCCAATGAGGGTGGCTTTCCTATGATACCCCATGATATGATAATTGGGGATCTAATACGGTCTATATTGATCGATTTATGATAAAGAAAACTTAGGCTTAACAGGTTCCGGGCCAACCACGAGTATAGTCGGGTTAACTCGCCATCGCTTCCGTGCCAATCACGAGTATAGTCGGGTTTTAATCGTTATTTCGTTTATTAGCGATATCCATTCATTTTCATCTATCCAACCTGATGTTATCGTTGGGAATGGGTCTGAGCTCGCAAAAGGGCAAATACCGCTGCCTATCGTCTCCCGGATGGTATTGCACATCATTGGATTGGATTGGCTGGGACTGTGCATCAAAAAAATAAGTCCGGTCCAGGTTTTACTTCTCGGGCATGCAGCTGGATACTATTGCATTGAGTCCCCCCACTGGGAGCATCGTGGATCATTGTGTTTTGGACTATAACGTTGGATCAATGGACGCAATCGATATTTGGAATGGCGTAATCTTGGGGTAATCAGATGTTCCTATCACTGCCATCGGAGCGCGGGCGTGTGTGTGTGTGTGTGAGGTTCGCACCGACCAAAGGACGGAGAATAGATTTTTCAGACCCCGCTTCTCTTCATACATGAGGACACATATACTATCGATAATCTAGCGTTTATTTGAAAACGATTCATAAATCAGCCTAAAAATTACAATGTGTTTTGTGTATTCCACTAAAGGGCTATTATCGTGTCTTTCTCTGGAATTACTAGAAATCTCCAAAACTATACTCGTATTCAAAACTATATAAAACGGAAATGTACAGATGAAAAAACAATCCGTTTCGTACATGTTGACTGGAAGCAACTCATTGACGATCACTGTGTTATTTAGATCTATTGCTATTATATTTGATATGTTTTATGCACTTGCAAATAAGTCCTATTCTCCATTGGATATAGTGTTGGCACGGAAGGGCCATCAGCAGAGGGCGCTGTTGGCCCGGAATGAGTTAAGGATCGGGCAAAAATGTGGCTAGTTTATAAAAAATTATTGACGATTGCATACCCAAAGTAATTTGCGATTTATTATACTTTATACTTACTGTATAGCACATGCATGAGTCTGGTCTCTTTTGAAAGGTAACATTCTGAGGTGTCTTACACAATAAAGAAAAATCACTTTGAGTGCTAATTCTTCCCATAGCCGACAGACGAGGGCAAAGTGCTGCGACCTGCGTGCGAGTGCGTGACGGCACATATTTGGGCCGTCGATCCTTAACTCATTCAGCGCCAGGGATTAGCCTGGTCTCGTTCTAGCTATGCCACGCTTTAAAGATAGGAGTGCGTCACCTTGTTTGTAGAGCTATATCTATATTCTATAGTATAGCTATGGAGACAATACTATAGTCATTTGACAGTGACTTTCTTCCGTGGAACATGCAAAAAAGAAAAAACGTTATGCATAAATTTGCGCGTTATCCCGTGGTGAATATAAGTATAGTTTAGGAGTAGGGATGTCCGATATTATCGGTCTACCGATATTATCAGCCGATATTGGCATAAAAATGTGATATCGGAAAATATCGGTATCGGTTTTCAAATATTTTAATTTTTTTATTTTACATTTATTTAACCTTTATTTACCCAGGCAAGCAAGTAAGAACAAATTATTATTTTATTTATTGTCAAAGTATGCATAATGTTGTGTTAATTACACAACAAGATATATGTAATGTTAATTACCTGAAATTATTCAGTTTTTTGGCGGGGGAAACCCTGCATATATCGGTATTGGTTGATATCGGTATATCGGTATCGGTAAAAAGGCCAATATCGAACATCCCTATTTAAGAGTGATCCGGGATAATTAATGAAAAGCTGGTTTATAGGATGCTACGTGTATTCTACTATAAGCATTGCCGTTATGGGGGGGGGGGGGGTAGTTTTTTTATGCTTTGATGGCCAGTAACGGCTTTCTTGTTGAACACTACAGACGCTGATCAGCTGGATCGATATGAAAACATTGTTGGATCAAGCTGAAATTGATGTCAGATAGTCCTTACCTATGGTCGGGGGTATTCCAAAAAGAATATTCCAATTGTCTGATCGCGATTTCCAGTATTGGTGTCCATCTGGACATAATTTGGGATAATTTATGGAGTATGCCAGATGCGTTTTGAAGTGGTCGGATGAAGCGATTTACTCGGCTCCGTAAAAATGTTGCGCCCGGAGGGGTTTAAACGTAACACATGGTCTGGAACAGGGTTTACTGCACTCTCGATACTGCCACCTAGCCGGATCTGGCCGGTACTGCACCCTCGGGTCCCAGTATGCCTTTTAACAGCAACATACAGGTGCGTGACATTGAATAGAATATTAAAATCGAAAAAAAGAAAAAAATTACCAAATAACGTATATATATGGTTGGCGTTCAACGATTGTCGAGCAAACACGTATATAAACTTTGTTGGCGCAGATTGTGTTAAGTGGTTATTTTACTTAATTTTGTCTGATTGTGTCTGTTAACAGAACTCGCTTTGGGGCGTCAAGAATGTGGTCAAGAGGCATGGATTCTCTATTGTGCCTGAACTGGCTTGACTTCTTTATTCACATATACTGTAAGCAGTAGATGTACAGAGCTCTGCTCTCTTTGAGAGCCGTTGAGGAGAGAAAGAAATGGGTGGGGACAATCTCTTTTATAGTTACCTCTATGGTAGAATACTCAGATAGCTACGCCTAGAGCGCCCTCCAGTGGAGACAGATATATATATATATATATATATATATAACTGGCTACATCTGGTAGAGACAATGATATACACAGGTAGCCTGTTACAGGTGTAAACGATAGGTTATAACCAGTGATGCCACAGATTACTTGTAAAACTTGTTTTTTTTAAACGCTTTATTGAAAGTGCATAAATTGTTTTTAACTTGTTTCTCTGCACATAACGTAAATTGTTAAACTAGTGCTTCAGCTTCTGTACAATCAAGTATGGTAAAGCAACAGTCTATGATGCTCACAGCATTAGAGCAGCCAGCCAGTGGTTTTACAAAACCAGTGTATCACATCTAACAAATGCAGGCTGAACTATTCAATTATATCAACTGTAACTATTAAATTGTTTTTATAAATGTCTCTCTATAAACATACAATCAGTCTCTCTTTAACATGTAAATTAACTGTAAATCTGGCAAATAAGAGCTTTTGCTCTGCCACCATCAACCCTCCTGTACCTAGTCGAAGCGTCGGCTAGTGTTGTGATTCCAGATGCTTTCAATGCAATTGGATGTGCTGTTTTTAGCGGTAGACAGTATTTTGTTTCCTCCGCCGTGAAGTAGTGACTGAGACTACGTTTAGACGAGCGTTTTGGGGTGGAATTCTGAACAGAAACGGCAAAAGTCATCTTGCGGTTTCACTTTTAATTTTGCCAAGCGTTTTGGGGTGGAATTCTCCGACGACGGAGCCCTGCTGTCACACGATTGGCGCATATGTCACATGACGTGCTGTGAAGACCCGCCCTACTCTGCCTCTGATTCGCAGACTGTGGATGGGGAATGTGATTGGACCAAAGCAGAGTCACTCAGAGACAGAGGGACCAGTCACGCCGCGGGACACATTCTTGTATTTAACCCTTTCACTGCCACACCACGTCACTCCCAAAAGAAAAACAGCTCAAAATGTATTTTTGACTGTGGAAAACGAAATAAAATACTGCATTCCGCCTGCATTATGAATTTATGATGAGATAGTAACGAAATAGTAATGCACAGCCACTTGGACAAGTAACTGCAATCAGATTACTGGCTTTTAAAGATTAACGCGTTAGATTACTATTTTCGGGGAAAAGTAATCAGATTACTGGCATCACTATAACCAAGTTCTGTTAGTAATGGTGACGCTCGGCGTCACTTCCGCACTGTACCTCACTTGTGCACGCGCACTGAATAAAATTCCACAATGTACCTTTATATCCCAGTATTCGTCTGACCACACCCCCATCAGCTTACCTTCATAAGCAGGTGTGTGGCCACCTACTCGCCTCCTTCGCAAGCTTTCACCACAAGGTGAGATCAAGGGCTGCAGCGGCGTCGGACGCTGAGTGTCACCATTACTAACAGAACTTGATCGTTCTGTAACGTAGCGGCTCTCGCTCGGCGTCACTTCCGCACAAAGGGAGGCCGAGCGAGAGCCATCGGCCGACAAATACACCCCGTTGAGGCCCCCCACAACCATCAGATCAGGGAGGACCGAGCCCCCCCGACCCCCCCTAATGGAGGGTACCCCCCGTATTGGAGGATCACGGGAGGGCGACGGACCCGACCGTGCGAAGAGGCACTCAAGCAACTCAACGCACAGGGTGAGCAGACCGTGGCCTGACCCCACGACTACACACACGCACAACCCGCATGCCACCCTTCCCATCCGCGTAGCACAGCGGAACAACAACACCATCATCAAATTTGCTGATGACACAGTAGTGGTGGGCCTGATCTCTGCCAACGACGAAAGGGCCTACCTGGAAGAGGTAGAGAACCTGTCACAGTGGTGTCAGGAGAACTGCCTCTCCCTGAACGTCAGCAAAACAAAAGAGATGATTGTGGACTTCAGGAGGTCGGGGGTCAAGGACTACAGCCCCCTCAGCATCGACGGGGCACCGGTTGAGAGAGTGAACAGTTTCAAGTACCTCGGAGCCCACATATCCGAGGACTTGACATGGACCACACACATTGACAGTGTTGTGAAGAAGGCACGACAACGCCTCTACTTCCTCAGGCGCCTAAGGAAGTTCCAAGTCAGTCAGAAGATCCTTAGGAACTTCTACTCATGTACAATAGAGAGCATCCTGACCGGCAACATCACCTCCTGGTTTGGGAATAGCACTGCACAAGACCGTAGCAGACTACAAAGAGTGACACGTTCAGCCGAACGCACAATTGGAGGGGGGCTTCCCACCCTCCAGAACATTTACAACAAGCGGTGCAAGGGGAAGGCTAAGAGAATTATTAAGGACTCGAGCCACCCGAACAACTGCCTCTTTGAACTGCTGCGGTCAGGCAAGCGATACCGGAGTCTTAAGGCGAGCACAGAAAGACTCAGAAGAAGCTTCTATCCCCAGGCCATCAGGCTGCTAAACGAACAATAATCGCTAAACGAACAATAATCACTATGCAACAACCATCAAATGCACACAGCACACACACCCACACGCACACACTCACTCAAACAAACAACACACTGCAGCACCCACTCTCCACACTTTAGATCACACAAACACACTTACACTTTATATTTATTGATAAAGGATTTGCACTACAACTCGTACACCTACTGTGAATTGTACCTAAATTGCACCTCGTCCCATTTCTCCATTTCTGCCTTGCACTATATAGTATTGTATTACACTGCACAGTATTGTATATTGTATGGTAACTACGTCTATTCTGCATCGAACATTGTACATATGTCTAAACTGAACACTGTGACCTCATTTTTTTTACTTCTAATTTTACTATGTTATTTTATTTCATACTTATCTTGTCTTGCACAGTCTCTGGAGCGCAACAGTAAGAAGCATTTTGTACAAAAGTATTCTGTACTTCTGTATGACAACTATTAAAGAAACTTGAAACCCGGGAACGAACGAAAGGAACAACCTCGTTACTGCCCCCAGAAATCACGGGGTCAAGAGCAAACCCAACCCCGTGGCAAGGCCGTAGCAGCGGAGCGCGAAGGAAGACCCAGACCCACCAAAGGGACTGGATCCCCTGGAAAACGGGGGCCCGGAGAGGTCCATGATGCCCAGCATCAAGACCCCACCAGGTGGTCACTTAGTGACACCGCCCCCCACATCGCCAGCGTATTCGGACAAGGCCCCTCACAAGAGCGGGCCCTGTCCCCCCAATAGCACACCGCCTGGCACACTGACCCTGCAGCACAGGTAGTCAGCATGGCCGTAAGCACCAAAAAAGGCTTACCACGGAAGCAGGCAGCGCACCGGGGAAACCAGGCAACAGGCTGTAACCCGAGCCTGGAGCACTGCGGACGAGACAGGCGCCAGAGGGGTCAGCTGAAAACAGCCGCCCCGGCGGAAGGGGCGTATGCTGGCATTGTTGATCACCATGACAAAGCCTCCCTTAATGAGGCAGCGAAGGCTGACACGATTGGCAGACATCATAAACGTGCAGGGGCACACTCAACCGGGCAACCCGGGAGTTGACTCTGCTCCAACACACCAGAGAACCAACCACCCAGTCGTTACCCTATGCAGTGGTTGGTCCCATAACCCCTCAAGAAAAAACTCCAAAACGTACCTGCGGGCACTACCGCAGTACAAGTGTTTCAGTTTCCAACAGGGTTATCCCAGGCCTACGGGTCGACGAAACATTACTTCGGACCGGGCCCGGCGATACGGGGAGCACAGGGTCCCCCGAGGAGGTCAAAGACCACCCCAACAGGCCCCTCTTCGCCATGCGTAAGAGAAGAGCGAAAAGAATGGAGAACCAGCCCCAAGCACCCCGTACTTGGTATTCCCAGGAGGTCTCCCAACCAAGTACTAACCAAGACCAACCTGCGTAGCGGCCGAGATCTGACGAGATCGGGCGTGTACAGGTTGGCACGGCCGTAAGCCATTACGACAGTGCAGAGTACAATGTACCCAACAAGGGTCTCCATAGCGCCTAACCCTGTGACACCCGGACCGACCTGGCATTTCTCCCCCTGGAAAAAGCCCAAGTCCCTCAGGGTACCAGAACAGCAGATCTGCATCCCCGGCGGACAACGGGTTTAACTGATCCGGACCAGCGTGACCAGAACCAGTCCCGTGCCCTAACCACGCCGACATGCCTACTCCAAGAGAAGGGGCAGATATGCGTCGTTGACCTCAAAACATGAAAAGAAGGCGCCACCCAGCCGTTCGGTGCGAACCGCGCCCGGTGGCCCACCCCCAGGGCGTGAGACCCCTCTACATATGTTCAGATCCATTCCGTCATCATCCCCCAGATATGAACGAGAATCCGTCGACAACCAACATAGGTCGTCGGAAGAGGAAAAAAACCCCATCCCAGTTGCTTTATAAAAACGCTGTTTTAACCCCAAGCAACCAAGGCGCGCCAGTCAGTCGCCTGATGTTCAACAGAACACCCCGAGCTAGCACTATGTGTGCATCGGGCATATCCACATCAATAAACAGGCTATTTAGACCTTTCATTGAATCCCCAAGGCGCCCAGGGTAACGACAAGAGGGGTGTGATGCTCCCTAACCCCAACTCCTTTTAATAAAAAAGAAGGAAGCATCAACAGCATAAAACCCAATATGCACAGCCGGGAGTAAAAACTGTTTATATTTTTACATCCAGTCACCCCTTATTTAGAGGGTTTAGACCGAAAATCCCCAGAAAGCCTTCCCACATGAGTCGTAGTATGAAAAAGACATGGCAACTGTGAGTCACGTGACCAACTGACTCAAGTTTACACATAAAATCGAGCGTAGCAGACCCGTAAGCCCTACGCTCTAACCCGACACTTTGACACCACAGACCTTACGTAAAGATCTAACTCACGGAAGCCGTCGTCATAGCAACGTATATGCTATGACGGGGGGAAACCCCGCACACAACTCCTGTTTGTAATAGGAGCCGCGTCAGGACAACCCTTCCCCCCCCCCCCCCCTCCCCCGCCAAGTCGTTGAACGGCTTGGCCCTGACTGGCTCAACAGGAGATGAGAAAAAAATCCCCTCGACCAATCAAGTGGGAAGAGGGGTTTATTCGGCACCCCCTCACAAAAAACCCTTTACCCCTACACACAATAACAACTGTAGCATTTGAGACCTTTGGTAGAACGCTAATGCATAGCGTAAGCTAATACAACGCACGCTACCCACAGACTGTGAACAGGATTTATAACAAAACCAAGTCGTGTGTGTGTGTGAATCCTACACCCGCATTCTATGTTGTACATAGAAAAAACACTGACAGAGAGTATAACGGCTAGGCCGTGGAACGTGTGTATACGAGTATTACTGTAACTAACACAACAGTGTTGTGGATCAACATTACTTTGTGTAAGCAACAGATCATACAACCAGCTTCTACCTGCATGTGGAGCGTCAGGCTAAGATAGAACCTTTCTATGACTGAGTGTATGCTTGCAGACCTTGCTTAATCTCATAACACGAACGTAACTCATCCCTCAATGTAAACAATGCAGATTCACATTTCGCAGCCTCATCATATGTATTGGTGAAGAAACACACAGTGTGTTTGGCCAAAAAATACAGTCCCCCTTTAAGGGGACTTTTTATTTAGGCACAAAATATGAGAGAGCCGGGGAGGGGTATAGAGGGGACCACAGGGGGAAAAAGTCACTAATTCAGCGGCGTCTGCTCCCTCGAGCCGCTCGGGTTTTGCCACCCCGAGAAGCCCCGGAGGGACGACAGACAATCGGCTGCTGGTCTCGTCGATCCCTACCGTCTCCTCCGGTCGTAGATGGGCCGGCGGCAGCAGAAGCACCGTCTCTCCTCCTGGCCTTCTTGGATGGGCCAGCAGTGGCAGCGGAGGCAGTGGTAGGCACGGCGGAGGTAGCTCGACGTCGTGGAAGCCTTCTGACTCCACCGGCGAGGATGGGAGGCGGAAAATGGGGTTGGAGAACGGATCTCTCCTCTGCCATCTCTCTGCACGTTGAGGTCATCAGCTGCAGGGCCTTCCCGAATAGTCCAGCATCGGAGAGGTTGGCCGTCAGAAGAGGGGCTCTCTTCTTCTCTGGCACACAGGCCTGCTCCAGCCAAAGGTGGCGCTGGTTCAGGGTAGCCAGGGTGCGCACTTTCCCAGCGGCTATGGCCTGCACCTGGGTAAGATGCAGGACAGCTCCTGCCGCCTGGGTGATCTGATCGTGTTGTACCTCGGTCAGTTCCGTGCCGCCCGTCATTATCCCCGATACAAATCTAGCCAGCTGTGCGATGTTAGAAGCAGCAGCCAGCGACTGTGTACCAGCGACAAATGACTGGTCACCCCAATATGCCAATCGCCTAGCCGATTTTCCCTGGAGAACCGGCTTGCATAACGGTTCCCACACCATATCCGGACTGAGGAGAGCGGCCATTGGCCTATCAAGCCGTGGCACACCCTCTTTCATACCTTCGACCAACCCCGCCACCCTTGTAACTGGTACGTAGGCGGGAGTAAGGCCCATGATGTGAGACACCACCTGGCCCCGACGAACATAGGCCCCCATTGAGGGGAAAAATGGGTAGACAACGTCCACCCCTCTCACCAGGCGACGCTGCCAGAGATGACCTATGAGATCATCGGGGGCAGGAGCAGGCAATGGCTGCGGCAGCGGCACGCCGTTTGCAGCGGCCGCTACTGCCATGAGCTCGGGGAACAAAGCCTGCAGTTCCCCCTGCTGACTTCCCTCCACCGAACCCGCATCCCTCACATGCAGCAGGCTTCGACCGGTTGAGGAGCCACAGTCTGATGTGGCTGATAGCAGGGCATCCTGCTGATGAGGCCGAGGTGGTTCCCCGACATCCTCGAACAAGGCGCCCCAAGGAGACATTTCACCCCCCTCCAGTGCTACCTGGACGGGTGGGATACTCGCCTCCACTGGGCCTTCAAACAAGAATCCGTCCGCCTCTACCATGTAATCCTCAGTTTCCATAGGGCATGCAGAGATCGACGCATCCTCGCTGGTCTCCAGCAATTCCCCAAACCCAGGCCGTTCGCGTCTGCAGGACACCATCTTGCGACGTGAACGGGCAGACGCGAAAAGTTTGCGTCGCAAATCCTCCGGAACCAAAGGAACCGGCCGCTCAAGAACGGACGAATCCCTGGAACCAGAGTCGGG
>NC_140167.1:38053788-38208209 GCF_963971535.1 Notolepis coatsorum
AGGTCTCTTTCTCCAGGCTTCCAGCATTATAGAGTGAGTCCAAACTCCAAATCCGATCCTAGCCAATCAGATTCGAGCTGACTGCCACTGTGCCACACCCTAAAAGTTTAAAACGGAGCTGGGAGGAAGACGTTCAGCATATTTTCCACCTGGAGGCGGGGCAGGTCAGAAGTTCACGTTTCCACCTGACTACCTAACGTGACATCCCATTAGTACTGAGGACCAGCAGAGCACACCACTGTGGATATTATGATTTAACAAATCTATCTGGCAAGAGGAGGACCACATTACCACATTATTGACCAGGTAAGAACTGAGCAGCCTGACTAAGGACTAACTAACGTTATCAGGCAAGCTTGTATACCCTTTCATGACTGCAATGCAAGCCAGGGGCTGATATACGCAGTAACTTATTCCTCCGTAGTAGCCAGGTTAATGTGCACCATCAAGCACTGCTTAAAAGCTAGCGGTGGGTCCAAAATATATCGGATATAAATGTCAAAGGTACCCAGCGTTCCATTAGGGTTTCACACACAGATGCGGCGGGGTTTGAAAGCTCGGCGTTGCTAATAAACATTTTAAATCATTTTTATAAACGAGTAAAACTGAGGCTGAAATGACTGCTTCCGCATTTTACAGTAGGAGCGCTCTGATGGCTGGGCGCGCGGCGCAACAGACACGTGAATGAATGAATGAATGAATGAATGAAAACTTTATTTAACAGATTGCAGAATGGGTACAATACAGTACGGCTCAATACACACAATTGTTAAGGGGATGCAGACCAGAGAAATACGTTTGTCTTGTCACGTTTGTCTAATAGACAGTCATATTCTCTCCCGGTGTTCTGCGGAATCCTACTCCCTCCTCGAAAACAACACCGGCCGTATGTATATTTCTCTCCCACCCACCCACCCCCTCCTAATGTACAGTCCCCTCCCCATCATATGTATATACTCTGTCAGGATCTAGGGGTAACAGTACTGTATATTTGATGTCATGATGTCTTGTATGTCATAAATGTCACTAGTATGAATTGAAAATGGGGGACCCTGATGTAAACAAGACAAACGTCTTTCTCTGGTCTGCATCCCCTTATACAATTGCGTGTATTGAGCCGTACTGTATTGTACCCATTCTGCAATCTGTTAAGAAAGTTTGACTGGCCGCCGAGCCATACTGTAGTGTACATGGTGACTACCTGACTTAAAAAAAAAAAAAAAAATATTAATAAAAATATTTAATACATTTTTTTTAATATTTTTTTTTGGCTTCCCCTGTTATTTTACCCACGCGACGCCACTGCAACGGCGGGCTTGTGACAGGCAACATGAATGACCACAAGGTGGCGAGATACAACGTCAGGAGAGCAGTAATAGAGGCAAAACAGCGTTATAGGGATAAAGTTGAACTTCAGTTTGAACAGGCTGACTCTAGAGGTATGTGGCAGGGCCTCAGAACGATGACAGATTACAAAGGCACCTCCCTCAAACTGAACAGTGACATCTCCTTAGCAAATTATCTCAATACCTTCTATGCAAGGTTTGAGGCTGTGAATAACAACACCAGCCTACAAACCACTGCAATGGAGGGGGGGGGGGCGCTGCTGATGGAGATTCAGTGTTCAGGATAACAGAACATGAGGTGAGGAGGACCTTTAAGAAAGTGAATATCAGGAAGGCAGCAGGACCGGACGGCATCCCCGGCCACGTCCTAAAAGTCTGTGCCGACCAACTGGCCCCGGTATTCACTGACATATTTAACCTGTCCTTAGAACAGGCTGTCATCCCCACCTGTCTGAAGAAGTCCACCATTATCCCTGTACCCAAAAAATCTACGCCCGCTTGCCTCAACGCCTACCGCCCTGTAGCTCTCACCTCCTATAGCCATGAAGTGCTTTGAGAAGCTAGTGAAGGGCTACATCTGTTCCTCCCTCCCCATCAACCTGGACCCCCTGCAATTTGCATATCGCCCCAACAGGTCCACGGAGGACGCCATAGCCCATGTGCTGCACACAGCAGCATCACACCTGGACAAGAGGCAGGGGAACTATGTGAGAATGCTGTTCATCGACTACAGCTCAGCATTCAATACCATAGTCCCCTCCAAACTCATAGCCAAGCTCAGGGACCTGGGCTTGAACTATGACCTCTGCCAGTGGGTCTTGGACTTCCTGACGGGTAGACCCCAGGTGGTAAGAGCAGGCAACTGCACCTCCTCATCCATCACGCTCAACATAGGGGCCCACCAGGGCTGTGTTCTGAGTCCCCTCCTCTACTCCCTGTACACACATGACTGTGTGGCACAGTGGAACAACAACACAATCATCAAATTTGACACAGTAGTGGCTGGCCTGATCTCTGCCAACGACGAGAGGGCCTACCTGGAAGCGGTAAATAATCTGTCGCAGTGGTGTCAGGAGAACTGCCTCTCCCTGAACGTCAGCTAAACAAAAGAGATGATTGTGGACTTCAGGAGGTCAGGGGTCAGGGACTACAGCCCCCTCAGCTTCGACGGGGCACCGGTTGAGAGAGTGAACAGTTTTAAGTACCTCGGAGTCCACATATCCGAGGACTTGACATGGACCACACACATTGACAGTGTTGTGAAGAAGGCACGGCAACGCCTCTACTTCCTCAGGCGCCTAAGGAAGTTCCAAGTCAGTCAGAAGATCCTTAAGATCTTCTACTCATGCACAATAGAGAGCATCCTGACTGGCAATATCACCTCCTGGTTTGGGAATAACACCGCACAAGACCGTAGCAGACTACAGAGAGTGGCCAGTTCAGCCGAACGCACAATTGGAGGGGGGCTTCCCACTCTCCAGAACATTTACAACAAGCGGTGCATGGGTAAGGCTAAGAGAATTATCAAAGAAATTATCAATATATTCAGAGTTAAGAGATTTGATAATTGCTGGGTCACTTCTTTCCAGAATATCTTAACTGGTGGGCAGTCCCAGTACATGTGCATAAATGTCCCCTCGTCCCCATTTGTACATAAGGAGCATTTGGAGTCTTGTTTAAGACCCATTCTGTTCAGTCTTATAGGAGTCAAGTATGTCCTGTGAATATAGTTAAGATTGATTTGTTGATGGTCCGGGTTCCTTGATGTAAATCGAACATTTGCCCAGGCTTCTTGCCAATCAAAATCTTTTTCCAGGTCTGGTATATCCCTCCTCCAGACTGAGTCTAGGTGGAGGGTTTCATACGAGGACGTTAGTAATTGATGATAAAAATCTGATACAAAACCTCTTTCATAGAATAATTTGTGGTATCTGTGGTGTACAATTGGTATCCTTAATGGGACACCGTGAGCCTTCAAACATAACAATAACTGTGCGTAAAAATAATATGTGGAACTGGTGAGATTAAATTTTTTGTGTATTTCCTCATAACTACAAAAACCCTGTTTGTTGAAAACATCTCCTAATGTGTGTATGCCCTGCTTTTCCCATCTAGGGAATCTTATAGGTCGTTTTCCAATCAGGGGTGCATTGTTATTGAATAAGGGAGTATGATTATGCCATTTATGTGGGTTAGAATATTCTTTTTGTGTTTCACGCCATATCCGGATCGCATGAGTAATAATGGGGCCAAATTTCAGTTTGCATTGCTTAATTGATAATTTGGTGTATACTATGTCCTGCAGTCTATGTGGTGCTACTATATTTACTTCTAAATTTCTCCAGGATACTGATGCTTGGGGATCAAACCAGGTCTCAGCCGAGCGTACCACGGGTATTGCACTACCCCCCCTGCAGGTTCTATACAACAAGAGGTGCAAATCCAGAGCCTGCAGGATAATGAAAGACCCTCACCACCCCAATAACAGCCTGTTTCAGCTGCTGAGGTCAGGCAGACGCCTGCGAACCCCAGCTACTAGGACAGAGCGGCTTAGGCTCAGCTTCTTCCCCCAGGCCATCAGAGCCATGAACAATGAACATTGAGTGCTCAGAACATTGAACTGTCCACACACAAGCACACATGAACACACACACGACACGCACACTGTGCACGCTCACACACGAGCAGCCACTTAACACTTTAACATGAGCGGGCACACACTCATGTCGCACACACGCACACTTATGGCCAAAGGAAAGGACACTTTAAATTAGAATAACAGGAACAGTGTATTGCACTACCAAAGCTAACTAGCATGTCCCATATGCTCTGTAAATAACTATGTACAGATACCGAGATGTCACTCCATGTTACCTGTTACCTGTTACTGCACAATGTTGTTTTCTTCTTTTGATTCTATTATATGTACCACTGTATTGCACATCGTTGCGGGCAAGACCACCCGCATTTCATTGTATACCTGTATGCCGTGACAATTAAAACTCTTGACTTGACTTGACTTGAGGTTGTCAGTGGTCTTAAAGTGTACGCCTTAAAATAGTGGAAAAAATCTGGAAATGCCATACCTCCGTCGGCTTTGTTTCTCTGTGCGGTGGATCTTTTTATACGTGGTGGTTTGTTATTCCAAATAAATTTGTATGCGGAAGAATGTAATATTTTCCAGTAACCATCTGGAGGGGGTAACGGTAGCATTGAGCTGATGAAGTTGATTCTAGGTAGGGCGTCCATCTTAACTATTGATACCCGTGCCTGTACTGAGTTTTTAAGTTTTGACCACCTGTCAAAGTCGTATTTGATTTTACCTCATCCCATTTCTGCTTTGCACTATATAGTATTGTATATTAGTATATTGCATAGTATATTGTATATTGTACGGTAACTCAGTTACTCTATTCTGCATCGAACATTGTACATATGTATATACTGAACACTTTGTCTACATACGTGACTTCTATTTTTACTTCTATTTTTACATGCTATACTATTTTATTTTATACTTATCTTTTGTCTAGCACAGTCTCTGGAGCGTAATAGAAAGAAGCATTTTGTATAAAAGTATTCTGTACTTCTGTATGACAACTATTAAAGAAACTTGAAACTTGAAACTTCTATCCCCAGGCCATCAGGATGCTCAACAAACAATAACACTATGTAACAACCATCAAATGCACTCACTTTAAACAAACAACTCACTGCAGAACCCACTTTACACACTTTAGAACACCTAAACACACTTTATATTTATTGGTAAAGAATTTGCACTACAACCCATACCTCATTACACCTTACTGTAAATTGTACCTAAATTGTACCTCATCCCATTTCTGCTTTGCACTATATAGTTATTATAGTATATTGTATATTAGTATATTGTATAGTATATTGTATGGTAACTCAGTTACTTCTACTCTGCATTGAACATTGTACATATGTACATACTGAACACTTGTGTCCACGTACGTGACTTCTATTTTTTTTACTTGCTATACTTATTTTTTTTATACTTATCTATTTTTGTCTAGCACAGTCTCTGGAGCATAACAGAAAGAAGCATTTTGTATAAAAGTATTCTGTACTTCTGTATGACAACTAATAAAGAAACTTGAACTTGTTTGTATTTCCATCTAGCTCGCGTTAGCTAGTGGCTAACCTATAGCTCACGCTAATGTGGCTAACTGTGATGTGGCTAATAAATAAATAAATGAAGATGACTAAATATGATGAAAAGGAAAAAGGAGCACTTGACACATGACTAAGACTAAAACTAAAATGAAAATAGCTGCCAAAATTAACACTGCAAGCAAGATACAAACACATTTGTTTGGAAATTTCCCAGTAAATGGTTCACACAAACATTGGGTCTTATTCACCAACGGACTTAAGTTTTGTTTTGTCCTAGCTCCACTTAAGACATTTTCGGGACGATTTTGGGATTCACAAATGGTCCCTTCTCCGTATTCGGTCTTAAGAGCAGGATTTAGGAGCGCTGAAGAGCAGTTGTAAGTCGGACTGGTGCCACCATGTTCTTAAGAGCTTTATTTGGGAGGAATCATGGTGATTGCGTTCATGTCAACTCTACAGACATCCTTGGAATTAAATAATCATAATAATAGTAAATATGACAATATTTGTATGATAAAAAGATTTGTTTTACATTTACTCGCAATTTAAGAATGGGTATAAGTCACAGGCTCTTAGTCCATTCGGGAAGTCCGATCACGCCACCATCTTTCTTTTGCCAAAGTACAAACAAAGTCTCAAGCGAACGCCGGTGGTCTCGCGAGAGGTTAAGCGTTGGACCGTGACGTCAGAGGAGTCACTCCAAGCTGCACTTGAATGCACAGACTGGAGTGTATTCCGTGATAACACAGCCAATATTAACGAATACACTGAAACGGTGCTTGACTATGTCTGTACTCTGGTAGAAGAAACAATCCCCTCCACCACAATTAAAATCTACCCAAATCAAAAGCCCTGGGTAGACAAATCCGTCCGTGAGGCTCTGAAAGTGCGCACATCAGCATACAACACCGGGCTGGTGACAGGCAACATGGAAGAACACAAGATGGCAAGATACAACGTCAGGAGAGCAGTAATAGAGGCAAAACGGCGTTACAGGGATAAAGTTGAACTTCAGTTTGAACAGGCTGACTCTAGAGGCATGTGGCAGGGCCTCAGAACAATGACAGATTACAAAGGCACCCCCCTCAAACTGAACAGTGACATCTCCTTAGCAAATGATCTCAATTCCTTCTATGCGAGGTTTGAGGCTGTGAATAACAACACCAGCCTACAAACCACGGCAATGGGGGGGGTGGGTCTGCTGATGGAGACTCAGTGTTCAGGGTAACAGAGCATGAGGTGAGACGGATCTTTAAAAAAGTGAATATCAGGAAGGCAGCAGGACCGGACGGCATCCCCGGCCGCGTCCTAAAAGTCTGTGCCGACCAACTGGCCCCGGTATTCACTGACATCTTCAACCTGTCCTTGGAACAGGCTGTCATCCCCACCTGTCTGAAGAAGTCCACCATCATCCCTGTACCCAAAAAATCTACGCCCGCTTGCCTCAACGACTACCGCCCTGTAGCCCTCACCTCCATAGCCATGAAGTGCTTTGAGAAGCTAGTGAAGGGCTACATCTGTTCCTCCCTCCCCATCAACCTGGACCCTCTGCAATTTGCATATCGCCCCAACAGGTCCACGGAGGACGCCATAGCCCATGTGCTGGACACAGCAGCATCACACCTGGACAAGAGGCAGGGGAACTATGTGAGAATGCTGTTCATCGACTACAGCTCAGCATTCAATACCATAGTCCCCTCCAAACTCATAGCCAAGCTCAGGGACCTGGGCTTGAACTATGACCTCTGCCAGTGGGTCTTGGACTTCCTGACGGGCAGACCCCAGGTGGTAAGAGCAGGCAACTGCACCTCCTCATCCATCACGCTCAACATAGGGGCCCCCCAGGGCTGTGTTCTGAGCCCCCTCCTCTACTCCCTGTACACACATGACTGCGTAGCACAGCGGAACAACAACACCATCATCAAATTTGCTGATGACACAGTAGTGGTGGGCCTGATCTCTGCCAACGACGAAAGGGCCTACCTGGAAGAGGTAGAGAACCTGTCACAGTGGTGTCAGGAGAACTGCCTCTCCCTGAACGTCAGCAAAACAAAAGAGATGATTGTGGACTTCAGGAGGTCGGGGGTCAAGGACTACAGCCCCCTCAGCATCGACGGGGCACCGGTTGAGAGAGTGAACAGTTTCAAGTACCTCGGAGCCCACATATCCGAGGACTTGACATGGACCACACACATTGACAGTGTTGTGAAGAAGGCACGACAACGCCTCTACTTCCTCAGGCGCCTAAGGAAGTTTCAAGTCAGTCAGAAGATCATTAGGAACTTCTACTCATGTACAATAGAGAGCATCCTGACCGGCAACATCACCTCCTGGTTTGGGAATAGCACTGCACAAGACCGTAGCAGACTACAAAGAGTGACACGTTCAGCCGAACGCACAATTGGAGGGGGGCTTCCCACCCTCCAGAACATTTACAACAAGCGGTGCAAGGGGAAGGCTAAGAGAATTATTAAGGACTCGAGCCACCCGAACAACTGCCTCTTTGAACTGCTGCGGTCAGGCAAGCGATACCGGAGTCTTAAGGCGAGCACAGAAAGACTCAGAAGAAGCTTCTATCCCCAGGCCATCAGGCTGCTAAACGAACAATAAACACTATGCAACAACCATCAAATGCACACAACACACACCCACACACACACACTCACTCAAACAAACAACACACTGCAGCACCCACTCTACACACTTTAGATCACACAAACACACTTTACACTTTATATTTATTGATAAAGGATTTGCACTACAACTCGTACACCTACTGTAAATTGTACCTAAATTGCACCTCATCCCATTTCTGCCTTGCACTATATAGTATTGTATATTAGTACACTGCACAGTATTGTATATTATATGGTAACTCAGTTACGTCTATTCTGCATCGAACATTGTACATATGTCTAAACTGAACACTGTGACCTAATTTTTTTACTTCTAATTTTACTATGTTATTTTATTTCATACTTATCTTGTCTTGCACAGTCTCTGGAGCGTAACAGTAAGAAGCATTTTGTATAAAAGTATTCTGTACTTCTGTATGACAACTATTAAAGAAACTTGAAACTTGAAACTTGAACTTGAACAGTCATGCCTCAAGAGGCATTGCGATGTAAAAAAAATTTTTTAAAACACTACACCAACACTGCCAATGACAGTGGATAAATAAATAAGAACTAAAGCTAATCACGTGGATATAGTGGAATAGACTGTATTAATATTCCATATTTATACCGTCTTGTTGCACGCTCCTGGCCACCTGTTCAGTGCGCACACACACACGCACACTGTATAGCCTACGTGTGTAATGAATGAACCATAGGCTTATATTATTCTAATTACTTGTTTCATTAGGAGATAGTAGATACTGTATGCGCTGCCCTATAGTAGTACGTACAGTACGTACAGTACACATCTTAGCATGACATCTTAAGGCCGCCACAGAGTCGGGCGTACTGTGAGCGGACCGGACTCTGTGCGGCATGTCCGCAATCGTTTGCGGTTTCAGTCAAGCGTACCACCCAGGGCAGGAAATTAGAGCCCACCACCCGCTTTTTTCCCACCAGATTTTATGTTTGGCGAGTGAGACTGAGAGGTCTGTCCGCCATGTGGTGGGCAACCAAATAGTCATGTGAAAACCGATCGAAAAACATGATCCAATTCTTAGCAGAGTTCTCACTCGCTGACTTCTGTCTCAAGCACACAGACCTGCAGCGCACTGCTCCTCCTCCTCCTGCCCCTCCCAAACCCGTGTAAACACAGAGGCTCCTATTGCCTCGGGCAGTCTGCTGACTTCTCTAGTCTAGTGGGACCTCCGTGAGCTAACGTTAGCTACCGTTACAAAATGACCCAGTCAACTATTCACTTTTAGTTTAATACATGAGGCATTGTCTAACGTTATCTAGCCGGCTAGCTACTGATAGCTCCTGATATCAACAAATGCTCCAGCAATAGTCTAGTAGTGCATGATACCTCCGTTGGCTAGGTAGCTCACGTTAGCTCACGTTAGCTCACTACGAAATGTCCCAGTAAACTAAATAGTTCACTCACTGAGGCATTGTCTTAACGTTATCTAGCCGGCTAGCAGTAGCTACAGATAGCTCCTGGTATCAATGTCTTATAACATTGATTTGATGCGTATTCGAGCCCCTGGCTTCCATCGCATGTTGAATGTGATTTGACCAAAGCAGAGTATAGGGTTTTTTTTAACCAAAAACTATCGGTATCGGCCGATATAATAATAATAATGGATTGGATTTATATAGCGCTCTTCTCTGACTGACTGTTGCTCTGACTCAGAGCGCTTCACAGAGTCCATTATTCGTTCATACACAGTCATACCGGTGGTGGTAAGCTACAATTGCAGCCAGAGCTGCCCTGAGGCAGACTCACGGAAGCGTGGCGAATAATCAACGCCTACGGCCCCTCCGACCACCACCAACATTCATTCACATGCATACACATTCATACATGGCTCATAGACGATCGGTGATCGGTATCGGTGGCAAAAAACGTGATCGGGGCATCCCTAATTATGTTCTGTTAAATCCTGCAAAGAGGGTAAAGTGAGGAGTCTGATGATGTTTAACAGTAGGTTACAATTTAAGCTTAAGATTGAATTTACATGTATTGATTAATCAATCATCAATGAATATATTAAAATAATTTGCTTAACATTTTACTCTGGCCTCTTATTTAAGTGTATTCTTCAACATAATACCCTATCTACTTGAAATTTACAGATTTTTTATATATATATGTGACTCAAAAATGCGTATATTTTTTTGGCTGGTAAGAAATATGCTTGGCGGGTAGATTTTTCCCATCTACCCGCCAGTGGCCGGTGAGTCAAAAAGTTAATTTCGTGCCCTACCAATTTCCTACATTTCTCATGCCAGTTTACTACCAGTGTGTGTGTGTGTGTGTGTGTGTGTGTGTGTGTGTGTGTGTGTGTGTGTGTGTGTGTGTGCGCGCGCACGTGCGCGTGTGTGTGTGCGCGCACGCGCTACGGCAGGTGGCCAGGAGCGCGCAACAAGATGGTATAAATATGGAATTTTAATAGTCTTTTCCACTATAGCTATAGTGTGCTGTATGATGACAATACATTTTAATCTAATCTCATTTTGATCCATCGCAAAGCGCTTCAGCGCTACCTGTTGAATACAGGGATCAGCACATGCAATGCAGACCCTTGTTTTGCACACGGACCTCACATTATAATGAGCTGGAGGGGCATGTCTGTATGCAAATTAGAGAGAGATCTTAAGACAACGTTGGTGAATGAGGTCCATTGTGCCGTTGAAGTTTTTGTATAGCCTATGATATTTAAATTTAAGACCATGATAAGGATTTCCGTGTGGTATTGCAGTTCAGCCATTTTGGAAAATGTGCCTGGATGGAACATTTGCATCTTAGAATATGTCCTGGTCGGCGGTCAGGTGGCGTAGCGGAGATTGCGTTCGTCACCAACGCTGGGAGACACTAGGTTTGCTTTTTCGAATCCAGCTCCCAGCGTTGTCACCAGCTTGGCTGGCCGTTCACACTAATACAATTGGCTGTATTAGGGGGTGGGAAAGCTGGAGGGTGGGAATCTGGTGTTGTGGACAGCGATGCCTACAGGTCAGGTCTCGGCGCTTGCTCAGCGGGGCAGGACTTGGTGGAGATAGCGTGCCCTCCCACGCGTTACACTTCACCAATGAGAGCCCTCGCTGCCAAGTGAAAATACGTCACTGGCTGTCGGCGCACGCCTTGGAGGAAGCGTGTGATCGACTGGGGCCAGAGACTCATAGGAGAACATGCATACAGTGCCAGGTAGGGGAGGGGGGGGGGGGGGGGGGGGGGTTGGCACAACGACTAATTGGGACGGGGAGAAAATCGGAGGAAAGAAAAAAAATAAAAATAAAAAAAAAAAATGTCCTGGTGGTTCAATGGGGTTTCCAATTACTGCAGAGGATCATCACCACATCAAAGACAATAGATCACTTCATTCTGAATAGTAGAGAATGAGACCCTACTGTATGTGGGTTTGACAACACAAGAATGTATGCAGCTTATCTGTTTGATTTTGGTTACGGTCATAGCTGATTATTAGCCTGATGTAGTAGTAACGGTTTAACTAAATGGTTCTCTGGTTGTTACGCTGTTGTTACACGGTTGCGGCAAAGTGGCGCAGTGGTTAGTACTGTTGACTCACAGCAGGGGACTGACCAGCAGGAGGCCTTTCTGTGTGGAGTTCTGCCTGTATTTGTGAGGGTTTGCTCCGGGTCCTCTGGTTTCCATGCTTGGTATATGAAGAAGAAGTCATTAATTGTCATGCAGATTAACATACACATGCGAGATGGGCGACACACAGGAACACACACACACACACATGCATTGAGTCGCAGATTAAATGTCTCTCTGCACCTCTTGACCCATCCCGTCGCCCCTCCCCCAAAGGGCAGCCAGGAGCAGACATGGGCTGCGGCGTGGGGCCGTGCCCGAGGACCAATCCAAGTGCTCCTGTCCGTCTTCGTCAGGGACGTGACAGTGTTAGCAATCTGTTCTGCATGTTTTTCCATTGGGTTTATCTTATCAAGAGGGGGAACCCTTGCGAGCACGGGGAGAACGTGCAAACTCCACACAGAAAGGCCCGGGAGATACCCCACCTGGGTACCTGGCAATGCGGTAACCTGGTCCCCAAGCGGGAATCAAACCCAGGACCTTCTAGCTGTGAGGCGACAGTGTTAACCACTACACCACCGTGCCGCCTACATCCTGCCATTGCCCTTGACACAGGTACTGGCATTACAACTGGAGTTGGTCCCCGCGGACGCACAGTGTGGCTGCCCAATGCTCCTAAATATGTCTAGATGTAACTAACCAATAATAGATATAACGCTTCTTAATCCAAACGGCTATTATTTTGCAATCCCCACTAACACCACATCCACCTCCAGTAATGTGAGCTCTGTGAGCGGTGTTGTGAGCTCTGTGAGCAGTGTTGTGAGCTCTGTGAAGGGTGTTGTGAGCTCTGTGAAGGGTGTTGTGAGCTCTGTGAAGGGTGTTGTGAGCTCTGTGAAGGGTGTTGTGAGCTCTGTGAGCGGTGTTGTGAGCTCTGTGAGCGGTGTTGTGAGCTCTGTGAAGGGTGTTGAGAGCTCTGTGAAGGGTGTTGTGAGCTCTGTGAGCGGTGTTGTGAGCTCTGTGAGCAGTGTTGTGAGCTCTGTGAGCGGTGTTGTGAGCTCTGTGAAGGGTGTTGTGAGCTCTGTGAAGGGTGTTGTGAGCTCTGTGAAGGGTGTTGTGAGCTCTGTGAGCGGTGTTGTGAGCTCTGTGAGCGGTGTTGTGAGCTCTGTGAGCGGTGTTGTGAGCTCTGTGAGCGGTGTTGTGAGCTCTGTGAGCGGTGTTGTGAGCTCTGTGAACGGTGTTGTGAGCTATGTGAAGGGTGTTGTGAGCTCTGTGAGCGGTGTTGTGAGCTCTGTGAATGGTGTTGTGAGCTCTGTGAATGGTGTTGTGAGCTCTGTGAAGGGTGTTGTGAGCTCTGTGAAGGGTGTTGTGAGCTCTGTGAGCGGTGTTGTGAGCTCTGTGAGCGGTGTTGTGAGCTCTGTGAGCGGTGTTGTGAGCTCTGAACAGGGAGCTTTCTATTATATCTAGATCTCTATTATGTTATTGCATGTACACAACTTGCTAGTATTTGAGATAATATACTATCAAGGATACAGGTGACATAATGACACCAAAGGACCTACAAACACATTAATGATTGAAAACCATCGCAGCTGTGGCGGAGAGGTGCTCTAGCGGTTAATAGCATTTGAGTTCAGCAGTCTCAGGTGTCAATCAAACAAGGGCATTAGCATACAGGTGGATACGACTCGTTCAGTCCTCCTCCAGGTTCGGACTCGTCACAACCTATTAGCACTCTTTGATCACAACACCACGAGGGAACAGGCAGTTACACACAACAAGGAGGAACAGAGGCCTTATCATTGGGATTCACACTGTGGTTTGGCTTCGATCATGAGCTCATATTGCATAGTTATCTTATGAAACACTCATCAACGCCCATGCCATGAAAGCCAATGATAGGCTATGATACATGACCATAATAAGTCCCTGATGCAGTTCCAGCACAATCAAAATTGATAGAAATGTGTGAGACCTTTTGAAGATAGTGATTAATTCAACATTTGGCAGGAGGGATTTCCATAATTAGACTCCCTGACCAGAATCTTATTTGGATCTTTGTTGGTTTAAGATATGCACAGACATCCTTGCAGATGATTAAATAATCTGCTATTAACGTTTAACCAGTGGGGCTTTAATCTGGGAATTGGAATGGAATAGAAAGTCCCATGTATGCGTAGGTGTGTGTGTGTGTGTGTGTGTGTGTGTGTGTGTGTGTGTGTGTGTGTGTGTGTGTGTGTGTGTGTGTGTGCGTGCGTGCGTGTGTGTGTGTGTGTGCATGTGCAATCCGTGCATGCGTCTCTCTGCCATATAACCATATACTGTATCTACATACATGTCTGTCTCTTCTCCCTGCTGCTCTTTTATGCATGAGTTCATGTGTTTGTGGGTTTGTGGTCGTTGCCAATGGGGCTAGAAGATACATTAGTATGCATTGTGCTGTGGTCAGTAGGATGTGCACTTCCTAAGGTACATATTAGCCTTTTGAAATAGCGGTGCCCCTCAGAGCGCCGCTCTAGGATAATACTAATGTTTTCAACGTATGGCGTTGTGACGTCATCATCTCCCCGCAGCCCCTGTAGATGTACACATTATGGTACGCTTGATGCAAAGATCTCAAGAAAACAAAGCCTTGGAAGAATTAATTTTGAGCACGGGAGCTCCGAGACACAGTGATCCGCCCGTAGAAATCCAACCCTCCGGAGCAGTGCATTGTGGGATTGTACTGGTGCTACAACCCACAAGGTATGCGGCTTGAGTAAATAAACACAAGGTTGTCTGTTTAATGTGCCCCACAATGCTGGAGACCACATGACTAATGTTGTATTCTCATGCGTGCTCTGGTTTTATTTAGTCTCCATAGGGGACCATCAGGGCCTTGGATGTGTGGCTAACATGCAGCAGCTGCCCATGGATGCTCCTTTTGTCCTCCATTTTATATCAGCGTATAAATCATGGGGCGGGGGATAAAAAGAAGGAAGAAATCACCTCATTATCATTCAGCAGAGTTGGGCATGTCAAGCACACAGCACACCTTCCTGCATAATTGAACAGCTTTGATTAGTTTTAAATTTCCCAGGTTTATTTATTCTGTCTAAATGGGCTGTAAAGAAACCCAGTGGCTATGCTGCTAAGCGACGGCGGCGGCTGACGCTCCGGAAACCGGAAGAGGAGGCTCTTTTGCTTCGGCTCGTTTGAGCGTGTGATCGTGGAACAATGCCGCGGAACGTCCGTGAAGATGACTGCTTTCAGATTCAATTTGTTTTTAACAATATAAATGAGTCGGACTCAATTTGTGTCCTTCCCTCGTGGAGGCAAAAGGTCTAATCAGTCTGAAGGGAGAATCATTAATGGCCCACCAGGATACTGATTCATCACTTCTCATTCAGCCGCAGAGAAAAGACTGGATCACAACGTTGAAACGTTTAGTCACAACACCTCTCCTTTTTAAACATTAATACTGCAGTTCTGTGTGAATATATATGCCTCAATCTGTCTCAACTGTTTCACATCATTAAAACCATTCCTCGCCAGTGGTGATGTCATTCGAGAGGTGGCGAGGGTCACATGTATTATGACGAGAGGTTATAGTGAATTTGTTGAAAAACAGTGACACAAAGCTTCCCCCCCCCCCCCCCACCAACTGGGCTCTAGTGACTGCAGGTATGAAGGGCCCTCTCTGGCCCCTGTCCTGAGCTGTCTGTCACAGCAGGGGACCCCCGACCAGAGTGGTCTTATCAGTTTCAGCATCCTTCTTAATCTACAGTATGCACCACAGAAACACTGTGAGCCTGGGGAGGTCAGAAGCCTGGGGGAGAAATCATGTAATTTATTACGTCTGTGGATCTGTCTGTTAGCTGTGTATCCACAGCTAATCGTGCAAACTATAAGGACGTGGTGAATGAAACTTGGCACATAGGCTAACAGCAGTGAATTCCGGAATATATATATTTTTTTTTTCAGTCAACAACAAGTATTTTATTTTAATTGATTTCCATCATTGTCCATTGAAACAGACCGTCAGTATACAGTTTTGAACACAAGAGGGTGATACTACACAGGTTTGCTGCTCAGAGCCTCAGGTAATCAGCTCTCTGGCCCCTGTTTACAACATGGACATGCTATAGTGATTGTCATTGATATTGTCATTGATATACAGATGCATTAAAAATAAATTATGAAATAATGAATTTCTATCTAAATAAGCCTTGCTCTCTTTCATATATCATGAACAGTCTCAATGAAATTAAGGTTTTAAAGGTTTGTTCCACCCAAATAGTTTTAAAGGTTTATTCCACCCAATATAGTTGTAACTGAGGGGTTACAAAACCCTGACTGTATTAAAGATTGTGATAGATTAAACCACTGCTAATTATCATTATTATTACTTGCCAGAAAGTACAGTTAATTATGGCAGACACTCAGAATAATACGGCACGGTGACAAAGAAATATCATTTAGAATATTTATTGTTATGCAGCAAATTGTACAGAGATGGGAATTAAGGTCGCGCTTGTATGGCGAAGAATATGAATAAGTCAGTCAGTAGCAAACGTCAGTTGGAATGAATAATTCCTACGATGGGGTACTAGACTAAACGCCGCCTGGCGTAGGATGGCAATATAGGGGGAAACGCTGGTACCGCTGGAGACAGGGGGTTTCCTCCCAGAGATGTAAGCTCTGGAGGAAGGAAGAATGTTCGGATACTCAGTCTGTTCAATTGAAGAAGAAGGGGGTTCTCGTATAGAATCCAGTCCTTGTAATCCAAAGGCTCAGCAACAAAGCAATAACTGTAATCCAATTGCCCGATAGCAATGACGATAGCCAGCTAGCTTCGGTCCACGAAGCCAGCCCGAAGTAGATCTTCAAGGTGGTTAAATCCAAACGACAGTGGGTATTAACGATGCTCTTCTCCAGGTAGTACGTTCCACAATCACTATAATCCAACCAATACTGGTTCTGCAATCGCCGCCGTCGGTTCCAATATGCACATGTCCAGTAGGTTCTACGACTAGGCCCTCCTTGTGTACTGGCACCAATGTATTTAGTCCACGCACACTGGCTAAGGTTCCACTAGCTACTAAACGAACGAAGTGCTGGGTAATGCTGCACACGAACGAACTGCTGTTGGCACGATGCACAATAAATAACGACTCTTTACTTCACATTAAGCTAAGTCGAACTTGACGTTACTGCATTAACTCTGACACTTTACTATTCACTTCGCACGTGGTTCTCAACACTCTGTTTAGACGAACTGCTTGCACTTCACTGTTTTATCGAACGAACGCACACTGCTGTTCGCACCTGCCGCGATATATATACTTAAGTGGCTTTCTAGTGCCAAACCTCAGTTCTCGTCTCGAATCAATGCGCCGTCTCCAGGCATGCTCCAACATGCCTGGGCTCGCCTTTGAACCTGACTTTAGGGGCGCGCCGTCTGGCGCCGAGAACGTTATCCAATGAGGAAAGTGAATATTACTAGGATTCAAACGCAGGCTTAAAGGGATATAAATTGTATATATAAATAATATACAAGGTATATAAAACAATAAACGTAGATTCTCAGCTTTTAATCTGGCCCTTCACAACAATAGTAGTAATTTAATAGTGTGTTATCATGTAATAGTGTAATACTGTGTAATAGTGTAAGTGATTATTAGTTTATTAGTGTAATACTGTAGTGGCTAGGGTGCGCAGTGGGCAAGGCGCTCGCCACCAATGCAGGAGATGCTGGGTTCGAGCCTAGCTCTCGGCGTTGCTACCAGCTTGGCTGGTCGTTCATACTAATACAATTGGCAGTATTAGGGGGTGGGAAGCTGGTGGGTGAGGATCGGACGTTGTGGACAGCGACTCCTACAGGTCGGTTGGTGCGCCTGCGCAGTAGAATCAGGAAGTGACGAGGGCGGCGTGTCCCTCCCACGCCTCGCCGCTGAGAGATCGCGCTGTGCAGGTCAAAAGATGCGACGGCTGCCTCCTCGAGTACCAGAGGGGACACGTGATGCAAGGCTTCGTCCACATTGTAGCCGGCTTGTGGGAGGTATGGCCTAACAGCGTTCGAGACAGGGGAGGGTAGAATTGGACAATGCGAAATTGGGGAGGGGAGAAAAAATAAAAAAAATTGGGAGAAAAAGTAGATACGATTCTTTTTTTTGTAATACTGTGTAATAGTGTAAGTGTTTAATAGTGTAATTGTGTGTAATAGTGTAATGTGTGTAATAGTGAGATAGTATCATAGTGTAATAGTGTGTGATAGGGTGTAATAGTGTTCTAGTGCAATAATTTAGTGTAATAGTAGATAGATAGATAGATCTGCTTTCATTGGTCTATATATGCCACGCCCCCTACACTTAAGCCCTGCCTAATACTAGAAAATAAATGTGTGGCTGCTGCCACATGGATGAGAGCCCAAACAGAAAAGACCATTACATGACGGGGGGGCATTGGTTCAGCCATCAACTACTTATCACATAGGTAGAACCCCAATTTGCAGTTTGGTCCAGTAGTGATGGGAGTGTTTTGGGCCTGAATCACTTAGACCAGTTGCATGCTGGGCATAATTGCACCAGGACAGAAGACAATGTTTATTCATGCGGTCATGCGTTTCTGGCCTTTCACCTGTGTGCATCTCTGCGGAATATTTATCTCTCCTCCAACCTCACTCCACACACACAGACACACACAGGCACGCACACACAACACACACACACACACACACACACACACGCACGCACACACAATCCCATCCCTCCAAGCATGACAGAAACTATGCCCCATAAAATCTTTTCCAGCTTGCTCCTGCATTATCACTATCTACCAAGCTGTGATCCTTTATCAGTGAAGCAAGCCAATTGTTATTGCTACAGACAACAGTGTGATTAGATTTTTCAATGGAGGACCACACTGACCCACAAGCACACAGAAGTACTGCTCATCTGCCCTGCATTGTTAATTTAGTGCATTGTGCATCTACTTTAATAATACCAATGTTATTGCAATTCCCCAGCTTTGAACCCATTAATCCAATGATACCATATTATTAATACACAACATCTAAACATGTATGAGGATGAGCAGGGAGTCATTGAAGAAGGCTGTGCTTTGGGCAGATAAAGAACAGGCCTCGAGTCTCCCCGCACCCTGCTGCCTGCCTGCCTGTGGCCCCATGCTGGGAGTGATAACGGCTGGACACAGCCCTCTTTCTGGCAGGCAGCTGCTCTCTGTCCCAGGCCAGGGAACCAGTGTGGGCTGGGAGGCTAATAGGTTGGGCAGGTGGCTGTGTGGATACAGGGCACGGATGGTGGCAGTCAGTGGGCTAGTGTTGAAAGCAGACCCCCTGGCTGACCTGGAGTGCAAGATGTAGGTCGGTCATGGTTCACCTTGTGTAACCTGACCCAGGGTAGCACTCCAAGGCCACCAGTGTCAGGCTCAATTTCATGTGGAGTTCCATTCAGGGGGTGGTGGCGGGGGGATTATATGTTGAAGGACAGAAAGTCACACATTTCATTAAAATTCCATTATGTCAACTTCATTCTTGACTAACCTAGCATACTTTGCCAACAATTGTGTTTGCTATGAACCAATTAACCTACTTTAACCTGAATTTAAACACATTAGCTTATCACTGACGATTCTCTACTGTTATAGATGTAATCACGCTGGCAGAGGCTACATCGCGTCTGCTCAGCGCACATCTGTCATACTGTAGGTAACTGCAGGGACCCGTTTTGCAGCCAACTGTTTATTTTCCTCTGTTCCTCTTCTTCCTGGGAGCATGTGATGTGTGTAATTCCTGGGAGAGGCCCGTGCCGGTTGAGGATCACTGCTGCTGTGGGGGGACTTCCTTTGCTCAGGTTCCAAGAAAACAGCCCTGTTTCATCTCCGGCTCAGCGGAACAGCGCAGGTTTAGCGACGGAACCCAGATCAAAAGCCGGGCGAAAGCGGATGGGACAGTGACAGAGACTCGCCCGTATCAACAGTGACACACAGACCTGTGGAGGAAAAGAAAACAGGGTGAGTTCTACTATGAGGGGATCCTTCCTACAACCGTGAGTATGACATGTGTCAGATAATCAATGATGCTCCATATGGTTGGGATACGAGGAGAGCGATAGAGAAATTAAAATAGGGAGGGAGACAATGTAGAGACGCCATAGAGAGAGGACGAGAACGAGGACAAGGGAGAGAAGGGGTGGATTTAAAAAGGCAGAGAGAAATAGAGAGAGAGTGAAAGAGAGAGATTCCAGCCAGATGTGAGGGCATTAATTACTCCTAATCAAAGTCTGTGCCAAGCTGATGACAGCAACAGACAGGCTGGAGACACTCAAGGTCATTAGTTCCCTGCACACGCACACACTCACACTCACACACACACACACACACACACACACACACACACACACACACACACACACACACACACACACACACACACACACACACACACACGCGCGCACGCGCGCGCGCGCGCACACACACACACACACACACGCACACACTGCGTCTGCACCTCTGTCCCACAAGCATGGCCACAAAGACAAAGCTACGCCATGAAATGTATCCAAATTCATTCCTAACAGGTTGACAATAATTTCACCTCGTCCCTTCTGAAGCCACAGCATTATGCCGTCCCATAATACTCACTGGAGTCCGGGGATTTTCACAACACTTGAACACATTTTTTACAAAAGCCGCCCCCCCCCCACACACACACACACACACAAAAATAAAACCCACAATTACAGGTAAGTTAACCAGAAAGATTAAATGCTATGAAAATGTACGAGAGCATCAGCCTCACTTAGAGTGAATGTTTATTGGGGTCTGTCTAGGTAGTGCTTTCGCTACGGCACTAAGAGGATTACAGGTTGTTTGTTGCGGCTGCCGTCTGGATGCTGGCAGATAAGGCAGAGAGAGAGGGAGAGTAGTGCAGGTGTTCAGGTCTCTATATTCCCCGGCAAGAGGAGCAGACTGCTGGAGCTAACATCATATTCTGCTACGGGTTGTTTAAGGTCTTAAAAGTTTTAGAAAACTCAATTACCTGCTCCTTTATCACATCACACGGGCATGTTTACACTTGTGTGTGTCTTTTGGATTTTGATGGGACAGTGAGTCTGGTGTGTTATATAATCTATGTAATGAAAAGAAAACAACAGGAGAAAATGCGTCTGCCGGTGGAATGAACTCACAAGAGACTGGATTGTTTTCACTCTCTTTGTTTAGGTTGATTGTGTCTGTATGGGATATAGCAGGCATGACTGCACCTGCTTTTGTCATGTGCGAGTGCTAGGCCTTGTTGAGTCGGGCCTCTGTTTATTTTCTCACGGGCATCAAATGGTTAAACCCCATAGATGCCTCAAATATCACACATGAAGTAACTTTAACGCCAAAATTATGGAAATACGGACGTGCGAATGCATCTGTGTGCTCGGTGTCTTGCATTTGCCGGCTCAGTCGAGCAGAAGCATGGGATGACGGAGAGGTGGTGGTGGTGGCTGTCAACATTATGGCCTCTCCCTCCGCTAGGCCCCTGGGGGCCTCCGTATCATTGGGCTCACTCCAGTGCTAATAGCCCTGTCTGGGAGCTAGCGAGGCACGTACCTTTTCGGAGGTAATGCTCCCTGCTGCAATTTAGTCCACCATCCGACGATGGCGTGTCCCGAGCATGATGGGAAATTACCACAAAATGCTGATGTGGGGAATTTCCCCCCCTGAAGAATATCTCTTTCTCAGACAGTCAGAATTATGAATGATGCATAACAGAACAAGTCAATCAGTCCGCCATATGCCATGAAATGTGTGTGTGTGTGTGTGTGTGTGTGTGTGTGTGTGTGTGTGTGTGTGTGTGTGTGTGTGTGTGTGTGTGTGTGAGTGTGTGCATGCATGCATGTGCGTGTGTGTGGGTGGGTGTGCATGGATGGGTGTGTGCTCACATATGTTTGTGTGTGTGCACGGATGGGTGTGTGGGTGCATTTATGGGTGCATGTATTGTGTGCGTGTGTGTGTTTGTGTATATGTATGTGTGCTACATACAACTGTGTATGTGTTTGTGTGTGCACGGATGGGTGTGTGGGTGCATGTATTGTGTTTGTGTGTGTGTGTTTGTGTGTATGTATTTGTGTTACATACAACTGTGTGTGTGTGTGTGTGTGTGTGTGTGTGTGTGTGTGTGTGTGTGTGTGTGTGTGTGTGTGTGTGTGTGTGTGTGTGTGTGTGTGTGTGTGTGTGTGTGTGTGTGTGTGTGTGCGTGCATGCATGTGTGCATGCATGTGCGTGTGTGCGTGGGCGTGCATGGATGGGTGTGTGCTCTCATATGTTTGTGTGTGTGCACGGATGGGTGTGTGGGTGCATTTATGGGTGCATGTATTGTGTGCGTGTGTGTGTTTGTGTATATGTATGTGTGCTACATACAACTGTGTATGTGTGTGTGTGTGTGTGTGTGTGTGTGTGTGTGTGTGTGTGTGTGTGTGTGTGTGTGTGTGTGTGTGTGTGTGTGTGTGTGTGTGTGTGTGTGTGTGTGTGTGTGTGCATACTTGTGCATGCATGTGCACATGCATTGCATATACAGTGCAGTCTGCATGTGGCCCCTTGTGTCTTTTTCTGCTGAGTGCACAACAGCTGCCAGTTAATCATAATTTCCAGCTTCCTCCTCCAACCCCCTGTCCTTCCCTGAAATCTGACATTGGAAGCGTTTACATGCACATTAATATTCCAATATTATTCTGAATACTAAGTATTATGTGTGTGTGCCACTGTTACTGAAAGAACTTGACAAGTAATGGATTGCCATAGAATTTGCTGTGCATATTCATGGCCCCAAGAGGAATAAACCTTATTTTTTTGGTGACCCGATGGCCTTTCATCTATCACTACCAACAGGCTAAGCTGAGAGCAAGATATATTAAAAAAAGTATTGCCAGATTGCCTAACCATTGCCATAACATTTGAGACCCACTAAACACTTGGTATCTCAGGTACCACGTTATGCACCACGTCCAAATGGTGTTTAAAGCTGCAATAGGCAACTTCAGAGAAATAGAAATATGTACCTTTTTACGAGGAATGCGATGGTGGTCGTAGTTTTCCGATGTGATGTAATGTGACCCTGGGAAAAACATCTGATTGTTTATTGATGCAGGGATCTGTTACTTTTGGCCAATCAGATGTTTTTGGCCAAGTGGTGTTCCTAGGGACGCATCAGGAAACTAAGACCACCATTGCGTCATTCCTCGTGAAAAAGTACACACAATGTGCAAAATCACCTGCCAATCAGATGCTTGGAAATCCACCATCAGGCCAAACTTTCCATTTTAAAATGTGCATCATTAGTTGTATAGTCACAACAATTTCTGTGAATATTCATGACTCCTTTGAAACCTGTTGACTCTTGTTGTTCCTGCCATCTACCAAAGGTTGCATGTGAATATAACAGCAATGTGGGAAGATTGTTAGTGTTGCTTTGTGTGGTTTGTGTGAGTGCTAGTTCCATGGTAATATTAATTGACTCATGCATAGAAGATATAAGGTATATTAATATGGATATGATAGCTAGTATCCAGAATATTAAGGTACATGATAGTCAGACAGTTTTCTTTTCTGCTTCAATTTCCATCTCACCTCTCTGTGACCCTGTCGGCAGACTAGTAAAAGCCCTTTCAACCACCTCAGTCAAGCTTGGCTGAGTAAAGGAGGACTCTTTATGACTCTGCTCAGCCTGTGGATTACTCCTCAATATGGGATTACAGTCCAGTGAATGAGCTCAGACACAATACCGGCAGCTCATCTCTCAGAGCTGTTACAACAGAGATTTGAGCCTAGAACTGAAAGGAAACATCCAGACCGATCTGGTATCAGTTTCCATAAGACTTACACTACTCACTGTCATTCACGCTCATTTGTTAGCGTTAATCCCGGATAAGCATCTCAAGATGCCTACTTAATGAGAGGCCGTGTGTGAAAGACTAAAGAGTTCTAAGCTTGAGTGGCAGATTTCTTTTTCTTCCTCAGTCACTGTTATATTGAGTGTACGCTTCAGGTCTCAGGTCTCACTTGCAAGAATTGGGCCAAAGTCTCTCTGGTTGAAGTGACTGTTAACTGCCGCGCTTCTGGCTGTGAAACTGTCAGCGTCAGGATGCATCGCTTGAGAACAGGGTGCGGTGCGTCTTCAGTGCTAGACAGTTTGTCTTCCGTCCCGGCGCTCTCCGTAGATTATCAATCCCGATTAGCGGAACCGGCACCGACCCGATCCAGACGGACATGCTGGGATCTGACAGAGACCTCACCCCCACTCCCGGTCGCCCGGCTCTGTCCTGCCAACATACCAAGTCACACCACCCATTGTTCTGGTAGATATATTGGCAGGGGTTCACAGTGTGCTGCTGACATGCAGAAGAGTGATGGAAGCAGCTTAAGCCGACTTAAAGGGGAACTATCTTATAAATGGCCTTTTTGAGTGTTTAGCATTGTTTCCTAGCTATGTGAACTTATATTAATATGATCTATGTCTCAAAATTCTCATATTGGTGCATTCTTCCAATTCTCCTCTCACAATATTCACCCTCACTGAACTGAGTCGTTTGAAAATGTGCCTATATGTGATGTCATATAGTCACTGCTGCATGTTAATGTTCAGGCGAACACGACGCTCAGCAGGCACGGCGCAGTGGTTTAGGAGCCCAGGCTCAAAACAGCTCGAAATCTTGAGGTAGAAAAATGCTGTTTTTGAGGACTTGATTAGAAATACAAAACAATGAATAAAAAAAATATATATATTACAGAGGTGTTCCATAGACTCACAGGAAGTGTGTAAAAGTGCCCAAATAGTGAAAGAAATAGTAAAATAGTTCCCCTTTAAAGAATAGAGGAGAGGCCTCATTTATCAAACATTTAAATTAATTTGTTTGGAAATGTCCTAGTAAACGGTTTAAGCGGACGTTGTGGCATTTGTCAAATGGGGGAATAGTGCCTCAAAACCATACATAAATCATGCGAGTTTCTCAAGGCATGAAGGCATAAACTCTGGATGGACACTGTTATTTGAAAATAAAGTATTATGAAAGGTTGCCCTGATATTTTGAGCTCTGAGCCTTGACATTTAGCCTTTATCCTATTTTCATACTAGCGCTCGTTTCCCTATGCTTTCTCTTTTGCTGTTGTTGTTCTTAGCTGTATTCTATTTAAATCTTTCAAAAAGGTTATGTACCCCAGTTGCTATTGCATGTATATATTTGTGTTTTATTACACATACTGTATTATGTACATATGTAACGGATGGTACCGCGAAGCGCAGTCACGATGGACTTCCGATGTTGTAAAGTGACTGGGGTGAGTAGCGGTGCTATGGGTTAAACTCACTCTCACCCTCAAAAGACACACAGACACGTTACAAAGCAGTGGGTTCACCTCTTGGTATAGAGGTCTGTGCTGTTGCCCACGGTGCGGCAGACCGCAGGTTCGAAACTCCCCCGGGGCATCGAAGTTTAAGGTGATGATGTCACAACCGTTACATTGGTGCCGATTGACCCGGATGCCTTGGGTGGAGTGGAGTGAGTTTAAGGAGGGTGAGTGTAACGGATGGTACCGTGAAGCGCAGTCATGATGGACTTCCGATGTTGTGAAGTGACTGGGGTGAGTAGCGGTGCTATGGGTTAAACTCACTCTCACCCTCAAAAGACACATAGACACGTTACAAAGCAGTGGATTCACTTCTTGGTATAGAGGTCTGTGCTGTAGCCCACGGTGTGGGAGACCACAGGTTCGAAACTGCCTCGGGGCATCGAAGATTAAGGTGGCGATGTCACAACCGTTACACATATATACAACTATTTCGCCTGATTTATTCTCCACCCATCGATCATCCATAGCAACACTACTATCACCGACATGCAAGAAGGGGGATCCCCCCTTGAACGTCCCTTCTAAGGTTTCTCTCCTCCACGTTGCATGTGGTGGTTTTTTCCTATTGCTAGGTTTTTAGTGAGTGTTTCCTTACCTTCGCTGGGGTATGTCTGGGAGCATTTATTTATTTTACATTTATTTTGGATTTCATGGTGGGTTTTTTGTTCTTGATTTATTGTCACGTTTCTTCTTGACTTGTTTAACCTCTTAACTCATTCCCTGCCAACAACGATTTTATACGTGTTTGTCCGCCAATCGTTGAACGCGTGAACGAATTTGGCTGCTGACCAAATTTTTGGGTGAAGCACAAATTATTATATTATATTATATTTATAAAACATCCCCCAATGTGTGTGTCAGTAGTGGCTGGTGAGTTCAAAAATTGGGGAGGACGGGAGATAATAAAGAAGTACAAACACACAGTGACAGCAGACAGACACTACAGTTAAGGACAACAGGCACTAGTAATAAATACCTTGGAGTAACTCTTGACACACACCTCACTTACACACATCACAACAATAGCTTTGTCAAGAAGGCAAATCAAAAACTATTTGTTTACAGCAAGATCACTGTTCCACAAGGAAGCATACTAGGACCGCTACTGTTCCTAATTTATGCAAATTACATGTCGTCAGCCTGTGACTGCAACTTGTTCCTGTTTGCGGACTACTCAGCCCTGCTGGTCTCTGACAAGAACAAGTTGCAGGTTGAAAAAACCCTCAGCTCTGAACTCGGCAAAATCTGCATATGGCTCGCTGATAACAAACTATCATTACACATGGGCAAAACAGAGTCCATTCTCTTCGGTTCAAATAACAAACTCAGCAAGACCGACGGCTTCTCAGTTACAGTGGGTGACAATATTGTCACAAGGAAAGACGAAATTACCTACCTGGGTTCCATCCTAGAGGCAAATCTTTCCTGTGACAAAATGGCATCCAATGTAATAAAAAAAGTCAACCAACGAACTAGATTCTTGTACTGGATCTCCTCTCTGGTAAACAAGAATACCCTGAAGACTCTGGCAGGAGCACTCATTCAAGGGTACTACGACTATGCTTGCACCTCATGGTACCAAAGCACCTCGAAGGCGCTCAGGATCTATGGGTAACAGTACTGTATATTTGAATACCGTTTATGTCACAAATGTATCAGTACTAAAAACCTGTATGTCCCTATGCCATAAATGTCATGTATGTTGTGTATGTCATAAATGTCGATATGAATTGAAAATGGGGGACCCTGATGTAAACAAGACAATAAAGTTTTCATTCATTCATTCATTCATCAGACCATTTCTCATCCTCACTGTTTCAAACACATCTGTGTCCCCGCACAGCGGTTTGTGCCAGATGTCTGCATTTTCATTTTCCATAGTTATATAGTGATGAGAGCACTAACTATAATCATAGTGAAATACTGGTGAGAGCACTAACTTACACACAGTCCTCATATCCCTCCTAGTTACACAATCCTCATATCCCTCCTAGTTACACAGTCCTCATATCCCTCCTAGTTACACATACACACAATCCTCAGTCATATCCCTCCTAGTTACACAGTCCTCATATCCCTCCTAGTTACACACATTCCTCATATCCCTCCTAGTTACACACACACACAATCCTCATATCCCTCCTAGTTACACACACACACAATCCTCATATCCCTCCTAGTTACACACACACAATCCTCATATCCCTCCTAGTTACACAGTCCATATCCCTCCTAGTTACACACAGTCCTCATATCCCTCCTCGTTACACACACACAGTCCTCATATCTCTCCTAGTTACACACACACAGTCCTCATATCTCTCCTAGTTACACACAGTCCTCATATCCCTCCTTGTTACACAGCACTGTATCTCTCAACCAAAGCTCTACTAGTACAACCAGCTGATATAGATAATGTCTGCTCTACAGTAACTAACTCAAGAATCAAGAGGTTTATTTGTCACATACATACCAGGGCATACAGTGAAATGCGGGACACATACACACAATTGCGAGAGTGAGAGCAGCACATCACCAGTTATCAAGTGTATACTTCATAGACAGTCACATTAGCTACCGGTTGTGCGGCTAGCTAACGTTAGATCGAGAGGAGAGACTTATTTTGCACTTACCTATAAACGCATGACATATCCCCTCCACGAAATCCACTTGAGAACAGCTGTGTAACAAAGTCCAATAGGCCCTCGTTCATTAGATCCAAAGCATCAATTGCTTTTCCTCGACTCTAACGCTAGTTTAGCAGCTAATGGCTAATGGCTAAACAGCTGATTTTGTAAACAAAGCAGAACGAGCCTGCCTGGCTGCCTGCATTCATTTATTCACATGTAAATCGAACTCCTCCCCCGCGAGGACAGCTGAGCCGTGAGACAAAGTCTCTAAACAGGATGACTTTACACAAAGTAATCTTACCTTTATAGATACTAAAACTGTTCGCTTTTATAATAAACAAGTTCTTAAAAACTCAAATTCATTCAATCTAAAAAAACAAAAAACAAAAAAGAGGAAAAAAAGAAAAGAAAGTCTCAGGCAGTTTGCCGACGGCCGAGTTCTGGTCGATATCGCTGTGCGTCTCTGATTGGATCTTAAGTTTGTGTGGCACGATATGAACGCCAATCAATCTTGTGCGCTCCACCTCACTACCCGCCTTTTTTAAACTCAAATAGCCTATTTTGATTGGATAATTATATTCTTAAGCCAAACCCGTGCAACTATTTTAGCAGTAAGTGATTGACAGCTGGCCATTACTGCAGTCAGGTCAGAGAGCTCAGAGCTGTCACGAGAAAATAAAAAATCACTGGCATTGTTTTTGTTCAAATTCACTGGCATTTTTCACAGAGGAAAACATTTCTAATAAAAATAATAATAATAATAATAATAATAATAATAATAATAATAATAATAATAATAATAATAATAATAATAATAATAATAATAATAATAATAATAATAATAATAATAATAATAATAATAATAATAATAATAATAATAATAATAATAATAATAATAATAATAATAATAATAATAATAATAATAATAATAATAATAATAATAATAATAATAATAATAATAATAATAATAATAATAATAATAATAATAATAATAATAATAATAATAATAATAATAATAATAAAAAAAATACAAAATATATATATATGTATATTAATAATATATATATATATATATATATATATATTGGCTGTATATTACTAGTGAAGTACTGCCTCACTAGTTGTCATGCAATAACCTCCACTGGTTGAACGCCAACCACGTATATATACGTTATTTGATCGTTATTTATTTTATTCGCTATTTCCAATCGTTATCCATCCAGGGAGCCTGTGTAACCATGAGTCTGAGATCGCAAAAGTCCAATACCGCCGCCTGGTGGTATGCGGCCGATGTTGCACTCCCTTTGAGACTCTGTGTATGTGGCTGTGCGTCGATGAAATTCCTCCGGCAGTGGAGGCTGCTGACCAAATTTTTAGGTGAAGCACAAATTATTATATTATATTATATATTAAATAATATTTTTAAAACATCCCCCACTGTGTGTCAGTGGTCAGTGGACACAGATGAAAACATATTAACATTAGGTGACAGCGGACCTGACCAGATGAAAACATATTAGGTGACAGCGCACCTGACCAGATGAAATCATATTAGGTGACAGCGCACCTGATCAGATCAAAACATTTTAGGTGACAGCGCACCTGACCAGATCAAAACATATTAGGTGAAGGTGACAAGGAAGCCACAGACTCATACCCCCCCGACACTCAACTAACCGCCTCGGACAGTCCTTCATACCAGTGGCCATCAGGCTCCACAACAGTGGGCAGCGACTGCTGCCAGACATCGACCTAGAACTAATAGGAACCCAAGTAGGACAATAACACTACCTTATGCATACTGCACCTTATGTGGATACTGTGATACTGTGATACTGTGAATAATGAATAATGTATATTTCAGTTAGTTAGATAGTAAATTATATTGACCTATTTGTTTACACTGCTTGTGTTGTTTTCACTACCTGTACCCCCCCCCCTTCCCCCATGCTGCTATGATGCCTGAATTTCCCCAAGGGGATCAATAAAGGAATATCTTATCTTATCTTAAAAGGAAAGATGAAATTACCTACCTGGGTTCCATCCTATAGAGGCAAATCTTTCCTGTGACAAAATGGGATCCAATGTAATAAAACTAAGTCAACCAACGAACTAGATTCCTGTACCGGATCTCCTCTCTGGTAAACAAGAATACCTTGAAGACTCTAACAGGAGCACTCATTCAAGGGTACTACGACTATGCTTGCACCTCATGGTACCAAAGCACCTCAAAGGCACTAAAAACAAGATTACAAACATCACAAAACAAACTGGTCAGACTACTGCTTGACCTTACTCCTAAAACCCACCTCACCCCTGTCCACTTTGACAACCTAGGATGGCTTAGAGTAGACGACAGAGTACAGCAACTTGCAATGGGCCTGGTCTACAAGATACACTACACCACTAAGATACCCATGTGCATGTCGAAATACTTCCCAAAGGTCAGTGAATACCACGACCACAACACCAGAGGGAGTTCCACAAATCATGTTCAACCCAGATAAAATAATAAGAAAAAAAAGAAAAAAAAAACGTTTTTTTTTAATAAAAGAAAATAGTCATAACTTAGAAATTAGATTGCATAGGTCTATGAATCGATATCGCGATTCTGTTTCGATTAATTGCCCAGCCCTACAGTGTGTACAGTAAGTTAGCTTGGTGATTATCATTGTGATGTAGGCTAAGCTGCCTAGCTACTGTTAGCATACAAGCACTGTAGCCTACTTACTTTTTCATCCACAACGTTTTTTCTGATCCAGATCCATAAATCCACTTCTTCATGTTGCTCAGTTGCTGGTTTATACTTCGGTCCTAATGTTGGCGCAAAGTTTAATTTAGCCTGACTTGTTATAGCTGTACAGCTTACTAACTACTAAACAACAACTTTCTCATAGTCTCAACTTTCACATAGTCAAAATGGGTCCAGCTGCATGTGAGGAGGATAGGTTTAGCTCGGGCCAATCTCAAGTTTCTCAAGTTTCTTTATTAGTTGTCATACAGAAGTACAGAATACTTTTATACAAAATGCTTCTTTATGTTACATTTTGTATAAAAGTATTCTGTACTTCTGTATGACAACTAATAAAGAAACTTGAGAAACTTGAGATTGGCCCGAGCTAAACCTATCCTCCTCACATGCAGCTGGACCCATTTTGACTTTGCAATGCAGAAATCTCTGATTGGATTTGCAAGGCTGCCAATCATATTCAACCTCTGTGTATTGGATGTCAAGGGCTGTCAATCAATCAATCCTCCATTCAATGGCAAGAGTTTAACTGCACAGACCGTTCTTAGATGAAGTTAATAGCCTATTTTGATTCGCTGTTATTTATTATTTATTTAACAATGGGTCACACCTGTGAAGTTTTCTTCACGAATAATTACTGCAGGCAATACTGCAGTGCAGGCCTGCTCAGAGCTGTCAATTTTGGCCATTTTTGAAGAAAAAAAATTCACTGGAATTTTTTTTACAGAGGAAAACATTTATAATAAAAAATAATAATAATAATAATTAAAAAAAAAATATATATATATAGTTTTTTTTTTTTTTTTTTGTTTTTTTATATAGGTATATGTAAATTAATAATAATTATGAATTATGAGTGAATTTGTGTTTCACGTGTTGTCATAGAGAAACCTCCACTGTCCTCCGGGTGGACTTTTCTAGTAGCCTGGACCGAGGGCTTTACCCGATCGCATTGAATCGTTTTCGGGACCCCCGATTCATTATGCTGTGGTGGGTTATGTCGTGGCCCAAATGGACATACGATCTACCAGATGGCAATCAAATAATTGTTCCTCAGCATAAGCTGGCAGATTACACGATACCAAACGTGGAGAGCACAGCACGGAAGGGTGCTGCGTGGAATCCCAACCACAACGTTGATAATGATAACAACGATGAATATGACAAGATAGGATAACGGACTGCCAGGGGAGTGACAGGGAAGGACAGAATATATAGGGGGACTAATCACTGACAAGACACACCTGGACAACACACAAGCTGACATTAACAGTGACACCAATATATAACATGACAGGACTGAATAACAATATATACAAATACAAAAGACAAGACACTAGACCAGACCAGGGAACAGAGTGGGTAACAAAGACAACACCACGGCGAACACATTGAACATTAAGGACATAAGGACACACATTAATAGCCAGTAGACGTGGCAGGAACAGGAGTAACGGCATAATCATAAATAATTGGCATATTCTTTTTGGAATCTCACCGGCCACAGGTAAGAGCAATTTAACGTCAATTTCAGCTTGATTGTGCCTTGTTTTCATAGCCATCTCCCTGATCAGCGTATGATGTTGTACAAACGAATGCCGTTATTGACAATTAATTAAGCATTCATGATGGAACATAATATACCGATCATATGCATTTGAATTTTTTATTGTAGCGTGTATAGGGATGAAATGCCAATGGATTAAGTATAATATGCGTCGCAGCCTATTACTAGCCTCCCAGGAATTACCCTAAACCGCTCTAAAACCATACTTATATTCACCACGGTATAAAACGGGAATGTATGGATGGAAAAATTATTCCTTTTTCACATCCTTTTTTTTATATATATTATCTTTTTCCCCCCTCCTTTTTTCCGATTTTTCTCCCATCCCACTGTTAGTCGTTATGCCAATTCCCAACCGCCTTCCTGGTTGTTGCGCACTCCCCCCTACTGTTGGTCCGGGAGGCCGGAGACTGTCACATGCTTTCCTCCGACGCATGTGCAGCCAGCCGGCAGCCAGTCTGGCAGCGCAGATTCTCACCGGGAGAGTGTAACCCTCGCTGTGCAGGCGCCCCAACCGAACTGTAGGGGTCGCTGTCCACAACACCCAGGACCCACCCATCAGCTTTCCCACCCCTAACACTGCCAATTGTGTTAGTGTGAACGACCAGCCAAGCTGATAGCAACGCCGATAGCTGGATTCGAACCCAGCGTCTCCAGCGTTGATGGCGAGCGCCTTGCCCACTACACCACCTAGCCGCCCCCTTTTTCACATCTTGAACGATAGATACTCAATGTCAAATGGACCATAGTATTGCATCCATAGCTATAATATATATATAGTTATAGCCCTGCAAACAAGGTGAGCGACTCCATTGGTTTAATGCGTGGCAGCACATAGTCATATCCTGTTCCAAGCGTGGCAACCGACCTGGCCCTGGGACCTCTTGAGGACGATTTGCCCACTGGCAATTTGCCGACCTCTAGCGGCTCGGATCTGTATTTTTTTAATACAATATATATATATAGAATTAAAGCCCTATTTGTTGCCTTACATGCCGATATGTGAGGCGTGCGCCAAAGTACACGGCAGAGCTTATTTTTATTTTTTTTACTTACCAATTACAGACTCCCGGGGCTCTAGCTCCGTCAATCATTTGGTAATCTCGAAAATTATTGGACAGGGTTGTAGCCAATTTCATTAAGCTCTATTTCATTAGGACTAAAAGTGATCTTTCTTTATTGTATCAGAAACTTCAGAATGGTATCTTTCAAAAGAGACCAGGCTTATGCATGTGCTATAAGTATAAAGTATAAAGATATGCTTTTCTGTAAGGATTCGGTGGTGTTTAGGACCCAATAGCAAACACAGGAACAAGGAAGAGAGACAGGCAGGACACAACGGGGTGTAGTTGAAAAAAGGCTTTACTTGTTCTTTCACAAGGCTTTAACTACAACAAAACAATAATTGTTCCTCAGCATAAGCTGGCAGATTACACGATACCAAACGTGGAGAGCACAGCACGGAAGGGTGCTGCATGGAATCCCAACCACAACGTTGATAATGATAACAACGATGAATATGACAAGATAGGATAACGGACCGACAGGGGAGTGACAGGGAAGGACAGAATATATAGGGGGACTAATCACTAAAAAGACACACCTGGACAACACACAAGCTGACATTAACAGTGACACCAATATATAACATGACAGGACTGAATAACAATATATACAAATACAAAAGACAAGACACTAGACCAGACCAGGGAACAGAGTGGGTAACAAAGACAACACCACGGCGAACACATTGAACATTAAGGACATAAGGAGAATACACACATTAATAGCCAGTAGACGTGGCAGGAACGGGAGTAACGTAAAGAGTCCACTAGAGGGGGGTGCCGGGCAGGCTCTCTGGACTGGAGGAGGAATGTGGCCAGGCTCTGCAGCTGGAGGGGGAATGGGACCAGCCTGGGCAAACGGAGGGGGAATGGGACCAGCCTGGGCAAACGGAGGGGGAATGGAACCAGGCTGGGGAAGCGGATCCTGACATTTTCAAAAAAAGTATGCAGTCCTCAAGTTCAAGTTTAAAAATGGCCACTTTTATAGGTGCCAGTTAAGAGGTTAAAGAAGACTTGTCCGGCCCATGGGGACATTAACTGTGATTGCGGGCTTTACAAATACATTTGATTTGATTTTGATTTGATTTGGAACCATGAGGTTCACATATTTGTGACCCGTTTGTAAAGCAATGTTTTGCATTGCAGTCTAAAGAAGGAAGAGGAACATCGTTGTCCTATCTCTGAGATCACCGTTTTGTTGCAATCTCCTCCTCCTTCCCACTTCTAACCCACCTCCCCCTAGCCATGGACTTTCCACCCGTTCCATTAGTGTCAAGTTCAAGTTTGTTTATTAATTATCACAATAAAATACACATACTTTACAGTGAAATGCTTTGTTCTGTATGAGCCCCTGAGAATGTGCTTCATACAGTAAAAAAAAAAGTAAGTAAGAAAGTAACTAAAAAAAAAGTAAGTAAAGAAGAATATACAATATACATATATACAATATACAGTACAATTTACAATCTAAAGTACAACCTAGGTACAATCTAAGTACAGTGAGTAAAAATTACAGTGCTGTACAATGCAGAAAATTAGGTACAAGACTTTGAGGTAAGGTGCAAATGCAAACGAGGTATGAATGTAGTGCAAATTTCTATAATAATAGATCAATATAATGTAGTGTTAAAGGGGACATGCATTATAAATGCCTTTTTCTGTGTTTAGCATGGTTTTATAGTAATACAGGTTAGTATCATTGGGTCTGTGTCTCTAATTACCATATTGACTCATCAGTCTAGTCTTGAGTTCACGAGATCCTCCTCACTCAACTAAACTGTTCTGATTTGACGGTTTCTGTGACGTTAATATAGCACTGATTTGCATAACTAACTCTATGGTTGACAGCGACAGCAAACAGAGCGAGGCAGATAGTGTAACCTGACACTTGGTCAGAGCGAGGCAGACAACGAGCGAGTGAGAGAGAAAGGGAGAGAGAGAGATAGAGAGGGAAAGAGAGAGAGAGAGAGAGAGAGAGAGAGAGAGAGAGAGAGAGAGAGAGAGAGAGAGAGAGAGAGAGAGAGAGAGAGGAGCTTCTGTCGGGGAAACAAACCGTGCGCGAGAAAGCAGCAGTAGCACATACTCATTTACACACAACCTGGACCTCGCAGGGAAGCAGCAGTAGCACATACTCATTTTACACAGTGCTTATGGGCGGAGCCAGGCCAACACAGCCTGAAATCCAAAGTGAGAACAATTTGGCTTTTGATTAGAAATATAAAACAATGCATTTTTTTTAATAAAAGCTTACAGATGTCTTCAATAGACTCACAGGAATTGTGTAAAGTTGCCCAAATAGTGCTAGGAATAGCAATGCATGTCCCCTTTAAAGTGTCTAAAATTAGTGGTAAGGTGAGTGTAGCCTTTGTCTCCTCCTCCTTCTCGTGTTTCTATCGAGGTCCCCTAATTCTATGTTTAGTATGTTCTCTGTCTAGTTCACAGTCTAAGTTTGCAGTTTTACGTGTCTCTTCTCCTCCGAGCTGTATCTCATCGTTAATCACCCCAGGTGTCCCCCATCTGTAATTTTCTCCATGTGTAAAATTTATGTTTGCTCTCCCCTGTTCATTTTGCCGGATCATTAGTCCATGTAAGTGTATGTTCCTACGTGTATCTGTCTGTCTACAGTTTAGTCATTTGAGTTCATAGTTTTATTAGGTTAGTCAGCAGCACGGCTGTCAGTGTCAACCGCCATTATCCTGTACCTGCCTGCCTTTACACCTGTTGTTGGGACTCTTCACCATGCATCCTGCCAGTCAGTCCTGCATTTGGGTCCACCTACCTCCATCATCCGCACACACATTTGCTGGATGGCTTATTGGGATGTTTTTATTGAAGCGCTTGCGCAGTAGGCATCTGTGGAAACCATTCTCACATACAGTAGGCTCTAAGCTACTATCATATGGCACCAATCATCACCAATCTTAGACTTCAAATATGTGAAGGCCTCACAAACCCAAAACGATCCACCAATCAGAGACATTTGAAGCAACTCCAGGATGTTTTGTGTAGGACTGGGTGATATGGAAGAAAATACAGATTAAATGTGGAGAAACTCGCCTAAATATTCGCTTTTTTTCGCACTAGAGGCAGAGTGGCTAACCGTGAGTGAGTGAACATGTGAGTGAATGTGTAAATTAGCATTGCTGGTTGTAGAGGTACTTCAGAGAAGAAAAAAAACCTCTATATCATAACACAGATAGGCAGTATACGACATATATATATTGTGGCAGATATCATCCCACGTCACATGGTTACATGGAGGAAGGGCGATACTATTGCCACAGGCAGAGGAGTGAATTGACGAGTTAATTGGGACTGATAGAATACACCTGTGCACCACGTGATCACCCACATCCCACACACACACACACACACACACAGAGACACACCTGGCATAAAGGTCGAGGAGAGACAGAGAGAGGTGGAGTGGAGGTGAGGAAGGAGTAGAGATCGTGGAGAGAGTGTGATATATCGAGTTTGTGAGGTGAGAGGTAGTTGGAAGGAGAGGTGAGAGCGAGTAGGTGTTCGTGGTACTGGACCCTGAACTGGCTGAGATAACCCCCTGTGAAACTGACGCTGGACCGGAAGACAAACCTTGAGTATTGAACATTCCCTTTTTTTTGTATCTACTTTTTCTCCCCCTTTTTTCCGTATTTTTCTCCCATCCCAATTTAGTCGTTATGCCAATTCCCTTCCTGGTCGTTGCTCGCTTTTGCCCCCTACTTTCGGCCTGGGGAGGGAGAAGACTACCACATGTCTTCCTCCGATACATGTGGAGTCAGCCAGTCGCTTCTTTTCACCTGTCAGCGAGGACTCTCACCGGGGGAGTGTAACGCGTGGGAGGATCACACTATCTCCCCCAGATCCCTTCCCTGCTGAGCAGGCGCCCCGACCAACCAGTAGGAGTCGCTGTTTTACAACGACCAGGATACATACCCCACCGGCTTCCCACCCGCTAACACTGCCAATTGTGTTAGTAGGGACGACTGACCAAGCCGGAGGTACCGCTGACAGCTGGATTCGATCCCAGAGTCTCTACGGTGGTAGGCGAGCGCTTAGTCCGCTGCGCTACCCAGCCGCACCTGAACATTCCCTTTTTTGTACGAGAGCCTGGAACGTGTTTTGACCTTGGACTGTATTTTGACTACTCTTTTGCCTATCGGACCTGTACTTTGGATCAATAAATATCAACTGTTTATTGAAATTTTGCTTGTGTGGATTGGAATTGTTTGTTTTAGTCCATGTCAAGCCTGAACACCACAAGGCTTGTCACAATATATATATATATATTTATTTATTTATTTGTTTTATACCCAGCCCTAGTTCCATGTATGAAGATAGAGTAAGTGGGTGTGTGTTGTTTTGTTAATGCATACTAATGAACTCATTGTTGAAAGCACACACTCATTCACATTTGAGACGTATCAAGGCAACAACAGACATACATAGTCAGCAAAATAAAAGAAACACCTGAGGGAATGAGATACTATGTCCATTTAAAAACAGGTGTGGTGAATTTTCCAGGCATCAATGAGGCCCACTCAGGCCTGACAGTGGCTCAGGAAGTAGAGCAGTCGCCTGGTAATCAGAAGGTTCCCGGTTAAATTCCGGCTCCTCCTTGCAGTGTGTCAAAGTGTCCTTGAGCAAGACACTTAACCCCTAACTGCTCCTGATGAGCAGGTGGGCACCTTGCATGGTTGCCTCTGTTGTCGGTGTGTGAATGTGTGAGTGAATGTGAAGCAATAAAGTAATTTTTGGATAAAAGCGCTATATAAATGCAGACCATTTGCCATTTACCATTACTCACAAGTAAATACCAGTCAGTAAAGCATTTCTATCCTGATGACAAACTTTCATCCACAGGGCACGTGTTGTGAGTGAATTGTTCAATTCCAATCATTTTATTGTCACACCTTTTTAAAATGCACAAACATTCAGAAAAACGTGAGATGCTTGTTTTTCCCGGCTCCTTAACCGTAGTAGTTTTGTAAACATACTACACAATGTATATTCTATCTACAGTATACAAACTATAACTAAAGCTATAACTATACATGTGAACTATAACTATAAACTAAATAAGCTATAAATAAACTAGAAACTAGAAACTAAACATAATACACAACGTATATATTATCTATACAAACTATACGATACAAGGCATATGTTAGCAGCAGTGTGTGCATGAAGTATGAAGATCATCTAAACAATATCCCATGGTCATTTCAATCGCCAGATCTCAACTTAATTAAACTGCAGAAATACCTGAGAGAGCGTTTGTGCTCTAACACCAGTAAAAAAAGATAACGTAATTTCTTGTGGAAGAATGGTGTTTCAATAGAGTTTGGAATATCTGTAGGTGCACTGAAGCTGATGGTTACTGTACAGTTACTTTGTGGTTACAAAATCTACTAAAACATTTATGTTAACGTTCCCTTTATTTTCGAAGTTACTTGCACAAAGAGTGCCCATGGTCCAGAAATATAAAGTATGATAATATTTTTGTATTTAGAAATGTAGTACTTTATACATAAGTAAACAGATAGGCCTCAAAGTTTCCACAGTTGCAGATCCAGCAGCTGCAATAACAACGCAAAGTATTTCTTGTATGGGTCAAACCTTTACGGATGGATGGTGAGGATTTGCGCGAGGACTTTCAAAGGGCACATGTTGTGAATCACAGCGGGTGCTGCGTGTTGCTAATGTTCGCTTCTCATCAATAGACAAACAAGGTGTTGGGCGAGAGAGGAAGGTCAAACGCATCGATCCCCCACTCAAAGGTATATGTTTGTTATCCACCTGTCAGTTGTGCTGTCTTGTAATGTAATGTAATTCTTCATGTAAACTGTTGAAAAAGATAAGAAAAAAAGTACAGTATAAATTTCATTTAATTTAATTTCAAACCTTTATTTAACCTCCTTCGACAAGCTCTGTCCCCTCGCCGAGAGGCTTGCCCGCCGTTCCCCACCCAGTCCATGGCTATCTGATGCAGTGAGAGAAGAAAGACAGATCCTGAGAGCGGCCGAGAGGAAGTATAGAAAATCATGCCTCACTGGTGACATCACCACCTATCAGGGACGTGCATAGGACTTTAGAGGGGCAGGTGCTCAAAGGCTGAAAATGGCATTCTACTTGTCTGCGAGCGCACGCAGCGTGCAAGGCCGATTTTTGGGGGCCCTTTTTGGGCGGGGCCCCCTTTTTATGCTTTTTGGAGGGTTTTGGTGATCAAATATTGAACTATAATAATCAGTGCAGGAACTCACTTATCCTTGAAAGACACTTTTATCACTGACTTAAAAGGCCCATACATCTGACTTGTACACTGACTTACTAACACAGAAGGTCATTCATTTAACGTTGAATATTGATAGATTGATTGATTGGTTGAACATTTTATTAACAGAATGGGTACAATACAGTACGGCTCAATACACACAATTGTTAAGGGGATACAGACCAGAGAAAGACTTTCATCTTGTTTACATCAGGGTCCCCCATATCAAGCTTGTATTGCCACATTTAGATGATGAATAAAACGTTGAAGCTTGTAAAGGCATGATGGCAATTAATTTACAACTGCGCACTCTAGTCTGCACTGGACTGTTTCTCCCCTCCTCCCATCCCTTACTACAGTTGTGCCTGAAACAAAACTATGATGAATGATATGTTTGTAACACAGCAGAGTACAATAGGCTGAACATTTTCATAGTTTTCTTGTTCGCCTAATAATGATAACCAATGGAAAGACACACACACACACCACACACGCGCACACACACACACACACACACCAACGTTCTTCCGCGCAACTTTCCCCTCACAGAGGAAAAAAGAACAATGCAAACATACTTTTGCTGATCTGGACTAAGCTCCTCTCCAGTCAAGCTGCGGTGTTTAAATCCAAAATATTGGTAAATCCTCTGCCATTGTTGTGTAATATGGCACCTCTTCTCTAGACAGAGCCTTCTTTCTCTGCCTCACATGAAGTTAACCCTCGAGTCAACCTTCAAAAAACCCACTACCTGTCTCCCTAGTGACCGAAACTGCGATCTCAGTAAAAGATATCTTTTTCATGTATTGTTCCAATTTTCTTTCATGAATATCATTATTAATTTCAGTCCTCACCATACATATCGTATATATTTAACAATTTCTTAAATTAGGGTTAGGGTTGGGGTTAGGGTTGGGGTTAGGGTTAGGGTTAGGGTTACTCTAGGGTTACCCTAACCCTAACCCTAACCCTAACTCTAACCCCCTAACCCTACCCCAAACCTGTCCAGTTCTGCGACTAGGGTGAAAGGTGTGACACTTACATGCGCTTAATAGTGATTGTTTAAAAAAAAAAAAAAAAAAAAAACATGGATTATTGTAATGTGAGTCCAAGATGTGATACTGAGCAACTTTTTTGGCATATACATTAAATCTAGCCAACGCTATCCACAAACACACGTTAAAAAAAAAAGGGCTTTTTGACCAGAACTGCGACAAAGGTGACTGGAGGGTTAAATCTACGACTTGGTGGGGGGTGGGGGAAATAAATGTACTCAAGTGGATTCCTGAACACAGAATGACACCGTTATCACTGACTGACTACCGTGGCAAGCCTACAGTAGGTGGAACTAAGTATAACTTAATAAAATAATTATTATATTTAAAAATAATAATTATAATAATTGGCATAAAAAGGGCATTTTTTTATGAGGGACAAAAGGGAAGGTGCTCGAGCACCCCTTGGGCTCTATGTGTGCACGTGCATGCCACCTATCACAATCTCTTGTTAGCCTTCTCCAAAACCATCACTACTGCCAAAGCTTCTTTCTTTCACCATAAGATCGAGGCCTCGGCTAAGAACCTTCGCAAACTGCACAGCACCATGCCCTCCCTCCTCACTCCCCCTCCAACCCCCCCCCCCCCCCTTCTCTCTCTGCCGAAGACTTTGCGATTTTCTTTGAGAAAAAAGTGGAGAGTATCTGCAGCTGCTTCTCCCAACCCCCGCCCATTCCTAATGCTGAATCGAGAACCTCGTCCTTTACTCTGTCATCTTTCTCTAAAACAAGAGTCACACCCCTCATAAAAAACACAACCATGAACCCCACTGTCATAGACAACTATCGTCCTGTCTCTCTCTCTTCATCCTCTCTAAATCACTTGAACGTGCTGTATCCAACCAACTTACTGAATATCTCTTACAGAATGACCATCCTATCTTGATGACCGCTCCTACCAAGTATCATGGAGAGGGTCCCTGTCGGACTAGTGTCCCCCAGGGCTCTGTCCTTGGACCCCTCCTCTTCTCCGTCTACACCAAATCTCTGGGTAACATTATCACGTCCCATGCCTTCTCGTATCATTGCTATGCCGATGATACTGAACTTTTCCTCTTCGTTCCTCCCTCAGATATTCATGTTTCTGAGCGGATCTCGGCCTGTCTGTCCGACATCTCCGCCTGGATGACGACCAACCACCTCAAACTGAACCTAAGCAAAACGGAACTGCTCCACCGGCCGGCCAAATCCTCCCACTGACCGACCTTTCCATCACAGTGGAAAATGTAGCCGTAGCCTTGACTACTGCAATGCACTGCTTGCTGGGATACCGAACACTACCACCAAGCCCCTTCAACTCATTCAGAACACAGCCGCCCGTCTGATATCCAACCTACAGTACTAAAGTCAACCCATGTTACCCTGCTTCTTAGGGATCTGCACTGGCTCCCCATCACCGCAGGAATTTGCTTCACGGTCCTCGATCTGGCATATCGTGCAGCGAAGGGAACGGCTCCCGCCTACCTCCGGTCAATGGTCTCTAACTACACACCCTCAAGACCCCTCCACTCTACATCCTCTGGCCGCCTCAGACCCACTCCTATCCGAGCTCCGAGAGGGTTATCAAAGAGAAGCCGCCTATTCTCTGTCCTTGCTCCACAATGGTGGAACTTACTTCCTACCAGTTAGGACAGCCGAAACCCGATCAATCTTTCGCTGTCAACTAAAAACATTCTTCAATCAATATCTGAAATGAAAAAAATCAAATATATATATAATAATAATAATATTACTGTCTTATACTATTATGCACTCTTGCTACTATACTAATATGTCTTTACTACTATGCACTCATCACTGCAGCACCCAAGTTTCAGCAGTGTTTTATGAACATTGTTACTCAGTTGTAAGAGTCGTACCCTTCCTGCTGACTTGTTGTACAGAACTTGTAAGTCGCTTTGGATAAAAGCGTCAGCTAAATGACTAAATGTAAATGTAAACTCGAAAGGCAACTGAGGTTTCCCTAATTTACAGTAATGTCAAGTGTACATACAAAAATAAGCACACAAAAAAGGCATATAAAATCACACATCATATAAAATCATAACAATAAGACAACAAGGCAAGACAAAACACATACAACTTGATTGACAATGGTTGGAGATCAAGGTTTAAACATTTGCAACAGAGGGGAGAATCTCAAGCTTTAAGGACTGTTAGGAGTTCATTCCATGAGCTAGGGGCATCATAGCAAAATGCAGATTTACCTTGTTCCAAACTCGAGGGACCTTGGAGCGGCCGTAGAGTTCTAAGCACTCGCCTACCACTACAGAGACTCTGGGTTCGAATACAGTGTATTTCATGACTGTTGGGAACTAGGCTACATGGAGGAACCTATTTACTTCCAGTGAATGACACTAAGCTAGGCTAACGGTGCAGGTGTTCCCTACGCCAACTGCATGCACAGAGAAGAAAAGGGTATGTATCTGCTTGTCTAACTCCAGGGTAGATGGCAAATAAGCTAATTTCCGGCGATGTCTGACATATCTGTCTTTTCCTGACGACGGTTCATCTTTCAAGTGGAACCGCATGAGTCAAAGGCGGATTGGTCTCTGTGAGCGTCAAGCTCGTCTCCACTTGTCCCTCTAGAGAGCTTTAGAAGTGGAATCTCTGATTATTAGAGCGGATCTTGGGAGAGTATTTAAAAGAACCTCTCAATCTCTTTCTTCTCCCGCCACTCTCTTTTTGTCCATTTTCCCTCTCTTTCATCGCACATCTCAATTTAGCTATTCCGTCTAACGTGTGACACCCCCTCTCCTCTTCCTCCTCCTCCTCCCTCTCTGTGACTGCCCGTTCCTCAAACCACTTCCGCGGGTTTCATAGCAATTTTTTTTTGCATCTGGAGTTTATCAATCGAGAGATGCCCTTTAAGAATTTTTTTTTAAGAATAATAAAAAGGGCCTCCATTAATTGAGAGTATGAAGAATAACGTGGAAGTACACAGAGTTATCCTTCTGTAGTGGCTCAAACACCCCCCAGTCTTGTCATAAAAGGATCTCAAACATCAAGGACCACTTTATGGTGCAAATGACCCTGTGCCTCTAAGACTGGGCTCAGAGGAAAGCCAACAGTGGGCTTTTGGCTTTTCCTCTCTCTTCTTCATACAGCTCCCCCTCCCCTCTCTTCTTCTCTCCTTGCTTAAGGAATGTTCCGCCTTGGCTCCAGATCTTCAAAAACATGTATGTCTTTCATTTGTTGAAGGACATGAGGGGAAATAACAGTGATGGTGTGTGCATAGCATCTCATAAAGACTGCATGTTAAATAACCTCATCTGTTGCTTTTTACACTGCAGTATGTTCCTGCACAGTGCTTTCTCACAGCATTTTGCCTTTCTGCTCAATTCACTTGCTCCGGTTTCTAGAGCTTCACGCCCGTCTGAGTGGGTCTAATGACTCATTATCGTGTAATTGATATGTAATTTAACAGCAGTCCTGGGGAAGTTAATTGCCTGTCACTCTGCTTTCATACCCTTCCTCTGATTTGAATAAACGAATAAGCTAAGAGAACGATGTGTCGCTGGTGTCAGGCTGGAGTCTGTACCACCAAAACTGGGAAAAACTCACATGTCATTCTTGCCCGGGTCACGCCCCCACTCTTGATTGTTTACTAAATGACCAAATCAAAAAGTTTCAATTTCACTGACACACCACTAGTAAAGTAGCAGTAGGTTTTTCATTATCACATGGGGAAGCAGTCTAATTAGAAGGATGTGAGAGGAATCCTGTGAGTTAGAAAGTCACATGCTAAACCACAGATGCTCCATTTGCTGCAATTTCTCCCTTTAAAACGCCAGTGCGAGATTCCCAGAACATGGTTTTCATATCTCCGGAATTGTTTTCAGTGAAACAGCATGTGACATCTGGTTCTCAGGTTCCATATTCTTCGGCAGAAGGCGTTGGCAGGCAGCACATCCAATCAATTTACACGCGTTTCGGCTACAAACTCAGGAGACACATTGTTGTTTAGGTATTCATCGCAGTCGTAGCAAATCTGCTTTTGGATCCGTGTTAAGCATACAACGAGGAGACATGTGCGTGTGGTAATGTTATTATACATAGTGTGGGTTTACCAGCCGAGCAATGTGGAAAGAGACGAGGCATACCCAAATAGAGACAGTGAATTTACCCTTGTAATCCATCTGCTGATATTAATGAGTGGAGAATAAATTAATCTGTCGTCTCCCTCTCTGCAAGTGTCAGCCTCCATCCCTGTGGCCATCAGTCAACCTGGGTGGCAGGGAGGCTGGCTCTGCCCACCAAGTGGCTTCTGTGTTTTTAATGGCCCGCTCGTGATTCATTCCCTCAGATTAACATGTTATACTCTGCACACTGACAAACTACCTGTTTATTTAAGATTCATTCTGGAAATGCTACAGGTCAGGGCTATGTGTGGTGGAGGATTACAGGCTTGCTGTCTGAAAGCCTGAGGAGGACCAAGGCTGTACTCTGTCAAGAAGGTTGTCGCCTCCAAGTGGCCACTCTGGGAACTGAATGAATGAAGGCCTGACGTTAAGATGAGTGTATGGTTTGTCAAAGGCGAGTGTGGGTTGACTAAAATTAACGTCACACTTCCATATTGTGATGTCTGTGTGCATAATAATATGTGACCCCTTAATATTATCATGGTATATAATCTCTCTCTCTCTCTCTCTCTCTCTCTCTCTCTCTCTCTCTCTCTCTCTCTCTCTCTCTCTCTCTCTCTCTCTCTCTCTCTCTCTCTCTCTCTCTCTCTCTCTCTCTCTCTCTCTCCCCATCTCCCCCTCCCTCCCTGTCCCCAACCCCTCTTCATCCCTCTCTCTCTCTCTCTCTCTCTCTCTCTCTCTCTCTCTCTCTCTCTCTCTCTCTCTCTCTCTCTCTCTCTCTCTCTCTCTCTCTCTCTCTCTCTCTCTCTCTCTCTCGTAAACCCACTCGGGTGTGCCTAATGAACAGCATTCATCAAAGTCCTTTCCTTTGATCAGAGCAAATCCACTGTGCCATGCCTGCTTCTCTCCACTCCCCAGTGGACTGTAACGGCAGCCTCTCCCTATAACAAGTCCCACTCATAACTCTTCATGTTAGAACACAGAGGTACAGCCATGCACAGGCACAGTCATTAGAGGCATGGCCTCGGCCAGGTTCTTGATGCTCTAATGATGTATTTTCAATGCTGAGCTTGTTATTGGGTGATGCCGTACCTTTGTCAACTTGTTATTGGGTGATAGTGCACCCACTTTCTCTCCAACCGGCCATGGAGTCATCGGGCCGCGTCTCCATGGCCACTGAGCAGATGAGAGAGAGAGAGGATTGTAACAAATGGTCTAGTGATCGGGAGGCTTGGGGCAGGTGCAGTGGGAGGAGCAAGAGGAGGTTCTCTCTTGGCAGAATACATCTATTAACTGGTTTTACTGATTCCCTTCAATGATGAGCTCCATCTCCCCCTTACTCTCCCTATCTCTCTATCTCTATCTCTCTCTCTCTCTCTCTTTCTCTCTCACACACACACACACACACACACACACACACACACACACACACACACACACACACACACACACACACACACACACACACACACACACACACACCACTAATTCACAGACAGCACACACACACACACACACACACACACACACACACACACACACACACACACACACACACACACACACACACACACACACACACACCACTTCTACACATGACCTCCACCACTACTACAACCTCCACCACCACTACTACTACAACCTCATTCACTATTACTACAACCTCTATCACTACAACCTTTTTTTTTTTTATCCACTTTTTCTCCCATTTTCTATTTTTTCTCCCATCCCAATTTTCATATCATCCAATTCAACCCTCCCCTGTCTTTGAACGCTGTTTCATGCCTCCCACAAGCCGGCTGCAATGTGGACTAAGTCATACATAGCACGAGTCCCCTCCGATACTCGAGGTAACAGCAGTCGCATCTTTCCACCTGCGCGGCTCGATCTTTCAACGTCAGGGGTCTGGGCTTTGGAGGGGCCCCGCCCCCGTCGCTTCCTGATTCTACTGCGCAGGCTCACCAACCGACCTGTAGGAGTCGCTGTCCACAACGCCTGATCCCCACCCATCAGTTTCCCACCCCCTAATACTGCCAATGTGTATTAGTGCGGACGACCAGCTAAACTGAAAGCAATGTGGAGCGCTGGGCTCGAACAGGGAGGCGAACCTGTTCGAGCCTAGTCTCCAGTATTCGTGGTGAGCGCCTTGCCCACTGCACCACGTAGCCGCCCTCACTACTACAACCTCTATCACTACTACAACCTCCACTGATACAACCTCCACCACCACTATTACTACAACCTCAATCACTACTGTCGTGACTGAATTCGACATGTTTGGTTCTGGGTCCATTCTGAGAAGAAGAAAAGGCTGGAAACAAGCCAAAGGTGATAGTTTGATTTATTTGCAAGCAGCAGCAAGGCAATGTTCCACAGCAGTCCACAGGATATCAGAAACAGCTCGGTTCTGTAGTGTGTCCTACTCTCAAGTACAAGTGGCTTATATGCAGTTTTTCTCTAAACTATTGGGTCTGCCCCTCCTCATGGGATTCGCCTCCCTACTGGGTAAACCGGTTCTTTGTCTCTGATTGAGTGGTTTTCTGAGTGGGCTTCAGTCTCTCAGACGTCTCCAATCCACATATTAATATTATTTATCTAGCTAGTTTTAACTTAATCTTAAATCAATTGGCCATATGAATTAAATGTTACGTCACTACTACTACAACCTCTATCACTACTACAACCTCCACCACCACTACTACAACCCCCATCACTACTACAACCTCCACCACCACTATTACTACAACCCCCATCACCACTACAACCTCTATCACCACCACTATTATTACAACCTCCACCACTACTACGACCTACATCACTATTACAACCTCAACCACCACTATTACTACAACCTCCACCACTACTACACCCTCTATCACTACTACATTACAACCTCCACTACTAAAACCTCCACCACCACTATTACTACAACCTCCACCACTACTACAACCTCCATCACTTCTATAACCATTATCACTATTATAACCACTATCACTATTACAACCTCCACTACTACAAACTCTATCATTACTACAACATCCATCACTACTACAACCTCTATCACTATTACAACCTCCACCACTACTACAACCTCCACTATTACAACCTCCACCACTACTACAACCTCCATCACTTCTATAACCATTATCACTATTATAACCACTATCACTATTACAACCTCCACTACTACAAACTCTATCATTACTACAACATCCATCACTACTACAACCTCTATCACTATTACAACCTCCATCACTACTACAACCTCTATCACTATTACAACCTCCACCACTACTACAACCTCCACTATTACAACCTCCACCACTACTACAACCTCCACTATTACAACCTCCACCACTACTACAACCTCCACTACTAAAACCTCCACCACCACTATTACTACAACCTCCACCACTACTACAACCTCCATCACTACTATGGCTCCTGCCAGCGTAGAAGCTCTGGAGCCATCATTAGCATTCATCAAGCTGTGGAGAGGAAGAGGGCTGGAGTCACATTCAGCCCAGAGAGCTATCACTTGTCATAAAACTATACCCTCACCCTAATGAGTGTGGCTATTGGCTACAACACTATGGACCAGTGATGAGGCAGGACCAGCCGACATGAATCATCCCTCCTTGAGCTGGGAGTACAGTATAACATGCAACTATGCTAATTCGCAAATACTTTGGCCAAAGAAACAGTAATATGACTGATTTCACTGATATGTTATAATTGACTATGACTTTTAGAACAAATGGACTTTAGGGTTGAGGGAGGCCTACCTTCAGTGTGTGTGTGTGTGTGTGTGTGTGTGTGTGTGTGTGTGTGTGTGTGTGTGTGTGTGTGTGTGTGTGTGTGTGTGTGTGTGTGTGTGTGTGTGTGTGTGTGTGTGTGTGTGTGTGTGTGTGTGTGTGTGTGTGTGTGTGTGTGTGTGTGTGTGTGTGTGTGTGTGTGCGTGCGTGCGTGCATGTGTGTGTGTGTGTGTGTGAAGGTTAAGGTTAGTTACAGAATGCATGTCTACAGTATGTAATGTCCCCATATCTCACATAAACAAGTGTGTGTGTGTGTGTGTGTGTGTGTGTGTGTGTGTGTGTGTGTGTGTGTGTGTGTGTGTGTGTGTGTGTGTGTAGGTGTATATGTGTGTGTGTATGTGTGTGTGTGTGTGTGCGTGCGTGCGTGCGTGTGTGTGTGTGCGCGTGTGTGCGTGTGCTTGCATACGTGCGTGTTTGCATGCGTTCGTGTGTGTGAGGCAGGGGAACATCTAGGTCTATTTAATGAGTCTATGTTCTAGTAAACGTGTATCCAAAGGGTAAAAGCATAAATCCCACTTCTTTATTGGAGCCCATCTTAACCACATTGAGCTTGACTATATATCCAATTGAGACCTGAGGCTAGACCCACTAACAACCCTACCTCTCACTGAGACGAGCCATTCAAATCATAAATAGAAAGCTTCTAATGAAATATCAATTAGGCAAACCACATAGCGCGCTCAGCCGCGACACGGCCGACCCGGGTTTGACTCCCGAACCCGTCGTTATTTGCCGAATGTCTTCCCCCCACTCTGTCTCCCATTATTCCTCTGTCTCTCTCTACTGGACTGCCCAGTAGCAATAAAGCGATAAAACACAAAAAAAAAAATCGTAAAAGAATTTAAAAAAAAACCTAGTTCCATTAATTTTCCACTGATAATCTAATTAGTCCACATTAGATGTCGACTGGTCAAGAAATCTTTGTTATCAGAGTAAAGTTTCACAGCATAAATCTCTGAAGTTCCTTAAAAACAATTTATGATGTCCTAATGTGGACTATAATTATTACTTCATAGCCATAGACTTTTAGTGAGTAATATCAGCCGGCCAGCCTTAATATTCTGATATACTTCCACTATGTTCGAAAACTGCTTGAAGTCCAGCTGCTTGTTGCAAACCTCATATTTACCCATACACATTCTTTCATGGGATACACTTTTGATAATATTGACACTGGGAATATTACAATCATCTCAGTGATATTGGCTATTTCAGCACTCAGCATGGTAGGCAGTATGAAAACATACATTTTTAATCACATGTGTGTGTGTCCCCTCCTGTCTTGCACTCTGACCTTCAGCCCGTGAAAATTGATCTTAATAATTCATTATCCGCTGCATTTCTCCTCTTTGGACCACACACACACACACAATGGGTTCAGTGCAGTATGGTTAGGGAATTGTGCATGGCTGACGGCTGACGGCTGACTTGTATCTTTCCACCATATGTGTGTTTTCTGTTTCATTTCTCTTCTCACCAGCATGCGTTCCTCCCTCACCCCCTCCGCTGTGCTGCTGACACACTATGGCTTTGAGAAAATAATATCTCTGTCTCAGTTTTATTTTCCAACGAAGGGAGCAGATTCTTGTTCTTATCTGTCTGAATTTAGACTGTACGTCTTGCAACAACAGCAGCTTTTGTGTTGCTTTCTCCATAATACAAGTCCTGGACTTGTATAACAGGAGGTGCAAATCCAGAGCCTGCAGAATAATGAAGGACCCTCACCACCCCAACAATAGCCTGTTCAAGCTGCTGCGGTCAGGCAAGCGCCTCCGCATATATGCTGCAAGAACAGAGAGACTCAGACTCAGCTTCTTCCCCCAGGCCATCAGAACACTGAACACTGATCTCTCCACACACAAGCACACATGAACACAGACACACATCCTCACTTGCACTCTCTCACACACAAACACACTACAAAGAAATTCACTTTAAAAATACATAACTGTATATTGTATATCAATGCTTCTTAGCTTAGCACTGTATTGTATTTTATTGTATTTTATTCTTATTACTTTATCATGTCTATTCTATTATCTATTCTATCATATTATTGTATTTTTGCACAATCAAGGCGGGCATGGCCACCTTCATTTCACTACATGTCTGGATGTGTATGTGACAAATAAATCTCTTGAATCTTGAATCTTGAATCTAATACTGACGCGCTTGATCTGTATTTGTTTATTTTAGTTAAACCCTGGTTATCGTGTCACAGCTCCGTTTTTATAATCCACTGAGTGCCCGTGAACCATATTATTCTCTGAGCTCTGCTTTAAGCTGATGCACCCTGAGAGCGTTTTCATCAATTATACATGCAGAGGGGCCTGGGCCATTTTGTGCATCGCACATGTGTTTGGCTGTGTCTATTTCCTGTTTAATTTCACTCCTGACCGGGCCAGACCTGGTGAGCAGGGACGTGCACAGAGTCAGACCTTTTGGCAGTAGGAGTTAGATCATTTTGTGTACTGTACTGTGTAGGGACTGTCCTGCTCCACTAGGGGCAGGCTTTTCTCATTCACTAGGCTGGGGGCGGGGCTGGCTTTTCTAATTCACAGGAGCGATCTTTTCTACTCTACGTTGGCTTTGAGAGTTGTGAATGAATGAATGAATGAAAACTTTATTTAACAGATTGCAGAATGGGTACAATACAGTACGGCTCAATACATACAATTGTTAAGGGGATGCAGACCTGAGAAAGACGTTTGTCTTGTTTCCATCAGGGTCCCCCATTTTCAATTCATATAGACATTTATGACATACACAACATACATGACATTTATGGCATAGGGTATTAGGGACATATAGGTATTTAGTACTGATACATTTGTAAATTGTGACATAACCGGTATTCAAATATACAGTACTGTTACCCCTAGATCCTGACAGAGTATATACATATGATGGGGAAGGGACTGTACATTAGGAGGGGGTGGGTGGGTGGGAGAGAAATATACATACGGCGGGGAGGGAATATATACATGTTTGATTGATTGAATTGATTGAAAACTTTATTAACAGATTGCAGAATGGGTACAGTACAGTACATAGATGTAGCAGTAGGCCTACTGTCTATCTGTATGTCATGTATGGGGACCCTGAAACAAGACGAAAGTCTTTCTCTGGTCTGCATCCCCTTAACAATTGTGTGTATTGAGCTGTACTGTATTGTACCCATTCTGCAATCTGTTAATAAAGTTTTCAATCAATCAATCAAAACAGCTCAATACATACAATTGTTAAGGGGATGCAGACCAGAGAAAGACGTTTGTCTTGTTTACATCAGGGTCCCCCATTTTCAATTCATCATACTGTGCAGGACAGTGATGCAACAGTAGCAGGACAGTGGATCACAGTGATGTACTGTAGCAGGACAGTGATGTAGCAGGAGTCAGGACATTGGATCACAGTGATGTACTGTAGCAGGACAGTGATGTAGCAGGAGTCAGGACATTGGATCACAGTGATGTGATCATTTTGTGTAGTGTACTGTGTAGGGACTGTCCTGCTCCACTAGGGGCAGGCTTTTCTCATTCACTAGGCTGGGGGCGGGGCTTGCTTTTCAATTCACAGGAGGAGCGATCTTTTCTACCACATTGTACAACAGAACTGCCGAGTCCCGAGGCTGGTAAGTGCTAGTTAAAATGTACAGTAGTGCACAAACTCTACGTTGGCTTTGAGAGTTGTATTATACTGATATAAAAGTTATGCTGTAGGTTGTATGTGGGAGGGGGGCGGGGGGCTGCGTCGCCCACAGTATTTGGTTAACGTTACTGTGGGAAGTTATGCTGTAGGTTGTGTGCGGGGGGGGGGGGGGGGGGGTACGTCGTCCACGGTCTATTTAACGTTATATGTACAGTAGTTGTGTTTGATTGATTGAAAACTTTATTAACAGATTGCAGAATGGGTACAGTACAGTACATAGATGTAGCAGTACTGTCTATCTGTATGTCATGTATGTCTGTCCTGATGAATTGAAAATGGGGGACCCTGATGTAAACAAGACGAAAGTCTTTCTCTGGTCTGCATCCCCTTAACAATTGTTTGTATTGAGCTGTACTATATTGTACCCATTCTGCAATCTGTTAATAAAGTTTTCAATCAATCAATCAAAACAGCTCAATACATACAATTGTTAAGGGGATGCAGACCAGAGAAAGACGTTTGTCTTGTTTACATCAGGGTCCCCCATTTTCAATTCATCATAAACAGGGGTGTAAAAAGTACCCAGAAATTATACTTTACTACTACTATTATACTAAGTACACTGTACAACTGTACAAGCAAAACTGTACATTGGAATATTGACGAAACCATACTTGGTCATTTACTGTACATTGGAGGGGGTTGGGTTAGGACATTTACAGGGTCCAGTTTCGAATTGCAGTCTCCCGTAGTTGCTCTTTGAGAGTGGTTTTGAAAGTGGGTAGTGATTCACATTCCTTTACAGCAGGGATCAGCAACCTTTTTGATACAAAGTGCCATTTTAAAATGTTCTTGTTAACCAGTGTGCCATATCAATGTTAAGGTTAATTATGACACCACATCACAATGTAAATCTCCAACAGATCTGTAATTCTATTCCATCCATATAGGCAACGTGCATAGCAATCGTTTTAATAACCATTTTCCTCTCATAAATATATAAGAGAATGCTGCCGTCTTTATGAGATGCTTGCTTGCCATACCTGGACACATTCAGCCTTGTCTGCCTCATCCTTTAAAGTTCTCATGTTTGGTCTCAAAATGGCGTTTAACACTCAATGTTCGGCAAACAACAACAGACTGACCCTTCTCATTGGCTCTGACCATGAAATATCCCTGGTATATCAGTCAACCTACAGTACCATAAATAACAGGCTGTGCAACTGCCAATGGCTGTGAAAGAGGTAACTGCATGGGGAGGTAACTCAACATTTCCAAAAAGGTTCCTCTTACACATTTGCTAGTGTGCCATGTTGGTTTAGATAATGTGTACCAATGGTGGCACTCGTGCCTAAGGTTGCTGACCCCTGCTTTACAGCTTTGGGTAGGGCGTTCCACATCGATGTGGCATAATTGCGAACCGTGTTTAGTCCCTTGTTTGAGCCGAATCTGGGTTTAACATGATTTGTGGAGCTCCCTCTGGTGTTGTGATCGTGGTATTCACTGACCTTTGGGAAGTATTTTGACATGTACATGGGTACCTTAGTCGTATAGTGTATCTTGTTGACCAGGCCCATTGCAAGTTGCTGTACTCTGTCGTCTACTCTAAGCCATCCTAGGTTGTCAAAGTGGGCAGGGGTGAGGTGGGTTCTAGGAGTAAGGTCAAGCAGTAGTCTGACCAGTTTGTTTTGAGATCTGCCAGGTTATGACATTTATGCTTCTACCTAAAACTAGGTTATGTGAGTAGCTGGGATTGGTTCAGGTTCTGATATTGCTGTACAGGCCAAGATTTCACTGATCGCTTTAGTACTTAGACACATAGCACTATGTTGTATCCTCTCACCAGGCTCCAATGCAATGGGGCACATTTTCACATGATGTTGCTGTCAATGACGCATTATACAAAATGGTCATCAGTAGTGGCCACAGAAATAAACCCATATTCCATAATGGGACTTGAGTATACTGAATATTTGACCATACCAAATACCAAATATATTGCCAAAAGGAAAGGCCAATTTAAATTAGTATTAGCAACAGTAACAGTGTATTGCACTACTATTACTACTACTGTTAACTGTTAACTGTTACCCGTTATTGCACAAATGTATTGTTACCTGCTACCTGTTATTGCACAATTTTATTGCACACATTTTTTTGTATTGGATTCTATTATATGTTGTACCAATTGCACATCGTTGCGGGCAAGACCACCCGCATTTCATTGTATATCCGTATGCTGTGACAAATAAAACTCTTGACTTGACTTGACTTGATCTCATATAAAAGGCCTTCTAGTAGGCCAGTTGACTAACTCACATAATTAGCATCATATAGCTACAATACTAACTAACAATGCTTTACTTTTTCTCTTTCCTTGGCATGTCTCCCAGGGGGCCCGGAATCACTACTTACTGGTCTGTTTAGTCCTATCTCATTCCTCATCTCTCCTGCTCCATCCCTCATCTGCTGACTGTGGTCATCCTGTCCTGGGTGTGTTTGGTCTCCTGCTCCACTCTTCTTCAGGCTCTGTGATCCTGCACCTTTTTAGGGTGGAGGATATCGGCAGCCATTGGACGTGGTTGGCTGCCTGAATTTAGCTTAAGTCTATTGCTCTTTTTGCCCAACAAAGTAACTGCAATTTTTTTGAGGACCAGCACCATGAAAGGACAAGACAATCTGAATGTGTGCACATAACCTCACCATGCTCACTGAGAACACCTGCACAATGAGGATTACAGTTGATCACAAATGATGTGCTTGTTTATGTGTTGTGCTTGTAGTAGTAGTGTTAGCTTGTGTGCTATTTGATTGTTATTATTTACACTGTTTCTAAACAACTCCTAACTGATCAGAAAAAGTTACTGGAATATGTTGTTTCTTTACACATATGTTGGATTATGTAATTGGTTTGTCTTTTTTATTGGTTTGTCATGACAAACCAATTACATAATCCAACATATGTGTAAAGAAACAACATATTCCAGTTAACGGTATATTTTTTTAATGATTCGTTACGGCGAAATCAATACTTCCATTTGTATAAATTGCATTAAGCGGACCTTAGTATTGCTGCCTGGCTGAGGGGCTTGTTGCGGCTCATGTGCATGCGCACGCTCGGCCAATCAGAGCAACGCGGAAGGGCTTGTTGCTTACCGAAAGTATTCACGCGGTTGGGGCTCCTTTTGCACAAATTACTGCATCAATACAGCTAAATATATACTTTTCCACGATATTCTAATTTATTGAGCTGCACCTGTACATCACTGTGCTCAGGAGGCAAAACGATGTCTAACATGCCTGCCATGTATCACAAACAGTACTGTATTTGCAAATCTGGTATGTCATAAATGTATAGATGTAGCAGTACTGTCTATCTGTATGTCATGTATCAAGTTTCAAGTTCAAGTTTCTTTAATAGTTGTCATACAGAAGTACAGAATACTTTTATACAAAATGCTTCTTTCTGTTACGCTCCAGAGACTGCTAGACAAAAGATAAGTGAAATAAAATAGTATAGCATGTAAAAAAAAATAGAAGTAAAAATAGAAGTCACGTACGTAGACACAGTGTAAGGGCCATATGAGTGTTTTGATTATGTCGGTAGCTTCTCCGATATATATATATATATATTTTGTAATTGTGTTTAGTTTAAGGCACAATTAGGCGCCGGTGTGTAGAATATTAGAATTCATTTTGTCTAGAATAGTGTCTTATTTATGTTTGAACACTAGAGGGCTCACCGCCTCCATTATAGCCAGCTGGAAGTCATGAGATTACTTGAATGTAATTCAAGCATATATACCTTTAGGAGTTGAACATGAAGTAGTATTTTAACTTTGGGTGGAATAAAGTTTTAGAAACATTTGGGATGAATACACCTTTAAAGCTATTTGTGGGAATACACATACAAAAATAAAAACGAAAGAATGGAAAAACATGCAGAACTGATCGCTAATGCTGTCACGTCCCTGATGAAGATGAACAGGAGCACTTGGATTGGCAAGGTATTGTATTGGAGCGGACCCACGACAGGATGAAGGATGACAGGATGGGTCAAGCGCAGATGACATTTCAATGGCAACCCCCCCAAAGGAATGCGTGTGTGCTGCCCATCTCACATGTGTTACAAATAAAGACTTCATAGTCCCATTTCATTCATTTATTCATTCAAACTATTTGGGGTTATAAGCTTTAAAAGGATTTGGGGAAGACACCATAACACAATTGGGTATTAGAACCTTTAAAACCATTTGGGTGGAATACACCTTTAACTGTCCTGCTACTGTTGCATCACTGTGATGTACTGTCCTGCTAACCATTTGGGTGGAATACACCTTTAACTGTCCTGCGACTGTACACCTACTGCCACCGGTCTGTAGTCATTTGGACATGTTGGGGAGGGTTTCTTCGGTACAGGGATGATGGTAGACATCTTGAAGCAGGCAGGGACCACTGACTCCGCCAGGGATTGATTAAATATGGCGGTGAACACTGGGGCCAGCTGGTTGGCACAGGACTTGAGTATGCGTCCTGTTATGCCATCTGGGCCAGCAGCCTTCCTGGTGTTCACCTGCATAAATGCTCTTCTCACACTGTGTTCCGACAACGAGAGAGCGTCCCCGCCCCCCCCGCGGTTGCCCCCCCCCCCTCCACAACAGCCGGCGCGCCAGTGACGTCACTAGCCGGAGAGCCAGCAGCGCCACTGTCTACACCAAACCGAGCGTAGAATGTGTTGAGCTTGTCCGCGAGGGAGGCGTCGTCGCTCCCCATTGAGGGGGCGCTGACTTTATAGTCAGTTATTGTCTTCAGTCCCTGCCATAATCCTCTTGTGTCGTTTTGTGCCATTTGTGTCTCCAGTTTGTCAGCATATGTCCTCTTAGCAAGTTTAACAGCCTTGCGTAGAGTATAGACTGAAGCCTTATACTCCTCCATGTTTCCTGACTCTCTACCCAGGTTGTAGGCGGTGGTGCGAGAGTTCAGAGCTGCTCTAATAGTGCTGTCCACCCACGGTTTCTGGTTTGGGAAAACCTGCACCGTTTTCCTGAGGACAATACCATCAGCTATTGTTGTTATGTAGCTCACCACTGTGTCTGCGAGCTCGCTGACGTCACTGGCGCTTCCTTTGAACATATCCCAATCCGTATCTGTAAGCACGTCCTGGAGCGTGGCCTCTGATTCGTCGGTCCACTTCTTTGTCTCACGTGACACGACGGCATCACGTGATCTTTGTTGATATGCCGGAAATAGCAAGATGGAGTCGTGGTCGCTCGAGCTTGAGGACCCCGTTAATGGCAGAGCGGCTACTGCCTTGTAGCCGGCTCTGAACGGGGAATAACAGTGGTCGAGTGTGTTCTTCCCTCTGATGGAGCAAGCGATGTGCTGAAAAAAGGACGGCATCACTTTCTTCAGGTTTGCCTGGTTGAAATCGCCGGCCACTACCATCGCTGCGTCTGGATGTTTGATCTGGTGTCTGTTGAGGTGATCGTGTAGTTCTCCCAGCGCTTTGCCCGTATTCGCGTGTGGGGGAATATATACGGCGGTCATGATGACCGCGGTGAACTCCCTCGGGAGGTGAAACGGACGGCACAGGATAGAAAGGTGTTCCATGTCCGGGGTACGCCCGGAGTACGCCCCTATTTTGAGACTGCTCATCAAACTGGTTCTTTAGCTGAAACCTTTAATCACCAAAGGTGATTGAATTAGTCTGGTGAAGAAACCGGTTCTAATTTGCATCATACTGTGGGTTGGTGTGTGTGTCTCTGTGTGTGTCTGTCTGTGTGTAGTGTGTGTATGTGTGTGTGTGTGTGGTGTGTCTGTGCGAGAGAGAGAGAGAGAGAGAGAGAGAGAGAGAGAGAGAGAGAGAGAGAGAGAGAGAGAGAGAGAGAGAGAGAGAGAAGAGAGAGATAGTGTGTGTGTGTGTGTGTGTGTGTGTGTGTGTGTGTGTGTGTGTGTGTGTGTGTGTGTGTGTGTGTGTGTGTGTGTGTGTGTGTGTGTGTGTGTGTGTGTGTGTGTGTCCTGACAGAGTGTGTGTGTCGTTAATCAGGTTAGCCTCCTTGGGTACACCAAAACCCAAAATGGTTCCAGTTACAGGTCCTCTAGATGTCTTCAGCCCCTCAGACGTCTGAAATACACATATCAATATTATTTATCTAGCTAGTTTTACCTTAATCTTAAATTGATTGGCCATATGAATTAAATGTTATGTCAGTAGTAATACCATCACAGGGTTACAGTTTCAAAGTAATCTGAATAAAAAAGATTACACTGTGCGTATGTCAGGCTGCAGAGCTATTGATCCCCAGTGTGTCATGAAGACGGGACCTAGCTCAGAGGGGGAACAGCGTCATCCTCCCTCTGGGACGGATGGATATGACGTCGGGTGTTCCCCTGGTTCAAACCCCTCCCTTTCTGTCGGGGTCCCCCATGGGTGCAGCTGGCACAGTGCACGGCGGAAGGGACTGGGACCTCTTATCTACAGTTCTTAGCAGGTCAGCACCAGTTGGCCGCACAACCGCTTTGCGATATTTACCAAATATACGGAACTGTGATATGTTGAACTGGATAGAGAGAACGTTGAGATTGGGGCTCCTATTGCAATTCGCACAGCCCCACCCTCCGTTTACGGGTTTGAACCCTACTCTGTTATCAGAGGCCGCGGCAACGACAGCCCTGGCCGACGAGATTCAATCTCTGTTGGCGAAGCAGGTCATTATCACGGTCCCGCTAGAGGACGTGATGAAAGTATCTACTCCCGATATTTTCTGGTACCCAAGAAAACGGGGGGTATCAGACCCATACTGGACGATTGCGGTGAAACCGTTCAGAATGTTGACCGCCAAACACCTACTGCGTGCAGTCAGGGTGGGAGACTGGTTCACTTTCATAGACCTGAAGGATGCATATTTTCACATCCCAATTTTTCCTCCTCACAGGAAATTCCTGCACTTCCTCTTTCAGGGAATAGTGTACGAATACCAGAGAATGCCGCTCAGCTACTCTCTGGCCCCTTGCACTTTCACCAAGTGCTTGGAGACCTCGCTAGGACCTCTGCGTCGTCAGCTAATAAGAATCTTATTTTATCTAGACGACATACTGGTCCTCAGCCGGTCAGAGGAAATGCCAGGTCCCAGACCAGGTGGGTGGTGGAAGTCCTGTCCAGTCTGGGCTTTGCTGTGAACTGGAAAAAGAGTACTCCTCTTCCCAGCCAGCAGGTAGAGTATTTGGGTCTGATCCTAAACTCAAGGTCTATGAGGGCAACGTCGGGAAGATATTCTCGATGCGCTCAGTGAATTCCACCTGTCGTTTACGGCGTGGTCCGTAATGCGTCTGCGCACACCATGGTCCCGCTTGGCCTCCTCTTTATGAGAAAAATCCAGAGGTGGTTTTCCAGCATGAGAATAGACCCTGTGAGAGGCAAGTGGAGGTGCCTGAGAGTCCCCACATCAGTGATAGGGGACCTCAACCACTGGAGGAAGCTGGGGACCCTTACTGGAGGTGTCCCCACGTCTTCTCCGATGCCTCCCTCACAGGGGGGGAGGGGGACATGTCGGACCAACGCAGTAAGGGGCAGTTGGCCTGCTCTGTCTACCCTATAATAATACATTCAATTTATAGTGCATTCTACATTTGGAAACCAAATCTCAGAGTGCTACAGGGTAAAACATAGACTTTAAAAACATAGGCAATTAAAAAAACAAGGCATAAATGTTAACAGAACTCACTTCAGGGCGGCAATAATGTGGTCAAGAGGCATGGTTTCTATCTTGTGCCTGAACTGGCGTGGCTTCTTTTATTCACACATATAAGCAGCAGTTGTACAACACTCTTCTCTCTTTGAGAGACGTTGAAGGAGAGAACGATAGGGGCGGGCACCACCTCTTTTATGGTCGCCCTAAGGTAGAATACCTGAGTGGCTACACCCAGAGCGCCCTCCAGTGGGGACAGATATATATGCACCAAGGCAATCACTGATGGAGACAAATTGTCTACACAGGTAAACAGTTACTAGTGTAAACTGTCATATGTATAGTTGGACAGTTACTAACAATCCTATACAGAGTCTCTTATCTCAACAATAAAAACATGAAAAAAGGGATAAAACACACAAGGCATGTATAAAAAGGTTAAAACTAAGAGAAGGCTTTTGTGAAGAGGTATGTTTTTAGTCCTCTTTTAAAGGAAGCAGTGGTCTGTGGTGCTCTGAGGTAGTCAGGGAGCGAAGGTTACGGGTGGAGGGTTCTGGGTGGAGGGTTCTGGGTGGAGGAGATCTTTGAGGTAGGGGGGGGGGGGTTCCGTGGATGCACTGATGGGTCAGAAGGGATATTTTGTATTCAGTCCGGGTGGTGATGGGGAGCCAGTGAAGTGAGTGGAGGATGGGTGTGATGTGGTCGTGTTTACGCACTCTTATCAGGATCCTAGCATATCATCAATGTGTTGGAACTGAAGGCAATGCATTTGGTCCTCAGACAGCTTATAGCTCTTGTGAAGGACAGGCACGTCCTGGTCGGTGGCGTATGTCAACAGACAGGGAGGAGTGCGCTCCCCCCGTCTCTACCAGGCGGCAGTCAAGCTCTGGCTATGGGCATCTTGCAATCTGCGCAGCCTGAGGGCTCTCCACATTCCGGGCAAAGAGAATGTGGGTGCAAACTTAATGTCAGGAGGAGGTCCCCACCAGGCAAGTGGGGACTAGACCCAGACATAGTCAGACTGATCTGGAACCAGTTTGGGGAGGCCACCGTGGACCTGTTTGCGAGCAGTCAGTCCCACCAGTGCCCCCTGTGGTTCACAGACAGTCGGAAGGACAACCCTCCTCTGGGAGTGGATGCCTTCTCGGTATACTGGGTGTGCACCTGGATAACAAACTGGACTGGTCTCTGAATACTGATGTCCTCTACAGGAAGGCACAGAGCCGGCTGTTTTTTTTTTTTGGCCTGGCCTGGCCTGCCTGAGTCAAATTCCCGGTAGGAATTATGGTCCCAGTCCGTGACTGTTATAGTGTATTTGTTTCCAAAATAATAAAGTCAAAAGGTCCACTAAGTTTGATTTGGATATTTTATTGATTTACATTTACATTTTGTGATTTAGCTGACGCTTTTATCCAAAGCGACTTACAAGTTCTGTACGACAAGTCATCGGGAAGGGCACAACTCTATCAGCTGAGTAACAATGTTCATCAAAGTGTTGAGTGCTACAATGTAGGTTAGTTTATTAGGACAAGTGCATGACAGTAAGGTTAGTCAGGGTTATTTTATTAATTTTTTCAGATAATGGTTGAAGAAGTGCGTCTTTAGTCGACAGCGAAAGATTGGACGGGTTTCGGCTGTCCTAACTGGGGTGGGTAGTTCATTCCACCATTGTGGGGCAAGGACTGAGAAAAGGCAGGTTCTCCTTGATGACCCTCCCGGAGCTCGGATAGGAGTGGGTCTGAGACGGCCAGAAGATGCAGAGCATAGGGGTCTTGAGGGTGTGTAGTTAGAGACCATTGACCGGAGGTAGATGGGAGCGGTTCCCTTTGTGCACGGTATGCCAGGTCGAGGGCCTTGAAGCGGATTCGTGCAGCAATGGGGAGCCAGTGCAGGTCCCTAAGAAGTGGGGTGACATGGGCCGACTTCAGTAGGTTTGAGATCAGGCGGGCCGCTGCGTTCTGAATGAGTTGAAGAGGCTTGGTGGCAGTAGTCGAGGCGGGAGATGACTGTTGATTGGACAAGGAGTTGGGTGGCTTCTTTTGTCAGGAAGGGGCGGATCCTTCTGACGTTGCTCAGCAGGTTCTGGTTGTTGCTGCGATGTGAGCAGAGAAGTTCAACTGGTCGTCGAGGACAACACAAAGGTTCTTGGCGGTCGGGGACGCGGTCACAGCTGCATTCTCGACTGTGATGGAAAGGTTGGTCAGGGGGGAGGATTTGGCCGGCAGGTGGAGCAATTCAGTTTTTGCTTAGGTTCAGTTTGAGGTGGTTGGTCGTCATCCAGGCGGAGAAGTCGGACAGACAGGCCGAGATCCGCTCAGAGACGTGGATATCTGAGGGAGGGAAGGAGAGGAAGAGTTGAGTATCATCAGCATAACAATGATACGAGAAGGCATGAGACGTGATAATGTTACCCAGTGATTTAATGTAGAGGGAGAAGAGAAGGGGTCCTAGGACCGAGCCCTGGGGGACACCCATCCGCAGGGGGCGGGTGGCCGACAGGGTCCCTCTCCATGACACTTGGTAGGGGGTCCTACTAATCACCCCAAAGTACCAGAAAATACCCTAAAGTACCCCAAAATACCCCAAAGTATACCCCAAAAAACCCCAAAATACCCCAAAATACCCTAAAGTATACCCCAAAATACCCCCAAAGTACCCCAAAATACCCCAAAATACCCCAAAATATTACACTATTACACACTATTACACAAAATTACACTATTACACTATTACACACTATTACACTATTACACACTATTACACTATTACACACTTACACTATTACACTATTACACTATTACACACCCTTACACTATTACACTATTACACTATTACACACTATTACACACTATTACATTATTACACTATTACACACTATTACACTATTACACACTAGCACACTATTACACTATTACACTAGCACACTATTACACACTATTACACACTATTACACTATTACACTAGCACACTATTACACTATTACACTATTACACTATTACACACTATTACACTATTACACTATTACACACTATTACACTATTAAGTTTCAAGTTTCAAGTTTCTTTAATAGTTGTCATACAGAAGTACAGAATACTTTTATACAAAATGCTTCTTACTGTTACGCTCCAGAGACTGTGCAAGACAAGATAAGTATGAAATAAAATAACATAGTATAGCATGTAAATTAGAAGTAAAAAAAATGAGGTCACAGTGTTCAGTATAGACATATGTACAATGTTCGATGCAGAATAGACGTAACTGAGTTACCATATAATATACAATACTGTGCAGTGTACTAATACAATACTATATAGTGCAAGGCAGAAATGGGATGAGGTGCAATTTAGGTACAATTTACAGTGGGTGTACGAGTTGTAGTGCAAATCCTTTATCAATAAATATAAAGTGTGTTTGTGTGGTTTAAGTGAGTGTGTGCGTGTGGGTGTGTGTGCTGTGTGCATTTGATGGTTGTTGCATAGTGTTTATTGTTCGTTTAGCAGCCTGATGGCCTGGGGATAGAAGCTTCTTCTGAGTCTTTCTGTGCTCGCCTTAAGACTCCGGTATCGCTTGCCTGACCGCGTGTAGCTTTATGCCAAGCAAGCAGTGCAAAAATTTACCGTAGTGGCGTGCAGTAATGCGCCTTTCATTTTCCGCCGCCCAGCGCCCAGGTCGCGCGGAAATAGGCTGTCTATTGCCATTCTCTTTGACAAACTCTAACCTTAACCAGCTCCTTAACAACGCCTAAACTTAACCGTTCTAACCTTAACCAACTCCGAAACAATGCCTAACCTTAACCTTAACCTTAACCATGCCTAACCTTAACCATAGAAATTATATTGCCATTCTCTTTGACAAACTCTAACCTTAACCAGCTCCTTAACAGCGCCTAAACTTAACCGTTCTAACCTTAACCAACTCCGAAACAATGCCTAACCTTAACCTTAACCTTAACCATGCCTAACCTTAACCGGCGAAAGAATACACGTTAAAAAAAAATCACGTTAAAAAATATTTTCGATGGGATTCGAACTCGCCAGCAAACGAGCCATAGGATCCACAGCCATGTGGCCTTGCCAATTGAGCTATTGCTAGATACTGAATAAGGGGCGGTGACTTATATATATTGAGCTCCACTCGTGTCGAACCAAGGCGGGATCTCATGCGCATGCGCGGGCACCTCGCGCGAGCACGCCGGCGCACGCACGCACCTGAGCGAGCACGCCGCCGCCGGTGCACGCACGGTAGCATTTGTCTGAAAAGAAGGGCGCTTTACCGCACTGGCGTGCGGTGACGAATGCGGAAGCATTTTTGCACTGCTTGCTTGGCATTAAGGAAAACGCTGCCTGACCGCAGCAGTTCAAAGAGGCAGTTGTTCGGGTGGCTCGAGTCCTTAATAATTCTCTTAGCCTTCCCCCTGCACCGCTTGTTGTAAATGTTCTGGAGGGTGGGAAGCCCCCCTCCAATTGTGCGTTCGGCTGAACGTGTCACTCTTTGTAGTCTGCTACGGTCTTGTGCAGTGCTATTCCCAAACCAGGAGGTGATGTTGGGGTGCTTTGGGGTATTTTGGGGTACTGTGGGGTATTTTGGGGTATACTTTGGGGTATTTTGGGGTATACTTTGGGGTATTTTGGGGTACTTTGGGGTATTTTGGGGTATATTTTGGGGTACTTTGGGGTATTTTGGGGTACTTTGGGGTATTTTCTGGTATTTTGGGGTATACTTTGGGGTACGTTGGGGTATTTTGGGGTATTTTGGGGTATTTTGGGGTATTTTAGGGTACTTTGGGATATTTTGGGGTACTTTGGGGTATTTTCTGGTACTTTGGGGTATAATTTTGGGTATTTTGGGTATTTTGGGTAATTTGGGGTATTTTCTGGTATTTTCTGGTACTTTGGGGTATACTTTGTGGTATGTTAGGGTATTTTTGGGGTATTTTGGAGTACTTTGGGGTATTTTCTGGTACTTTAGGGTATACTTTGGGGTATTTTGGGGTATTTTGGGGTATTTTCTGGTATTTTCTGGTACTTTGGGGTATACTAGGGTATTTTGGGGTATTTTAGGGTACTTTGGGGGTATTTTGGGGTATTTTCTGGTACTTTGGGGGTATTTTGGGGTATACTTTGGGGTATTTTGGGGTACTTTGTGGTATTTTGTGGTATACTTTGGGGTGTTTTGGGGTATTTTAGGGTACTTTGGGGTATTTTGGGGTATACTTTGGGGTATTTTGGGGTATACTTTGGGGTACTTTGGGGTATTTTGGGGTATACTTTGGGGTACTTTGGGGTATTTTGGGGTATACTTTGGGGTATTTTGGGGTATTTTGGGGTATTTTAGGGTACTTTGGGGTATTTTGGGGTACTTTGGGGTATTTTGGGGTATTCTTTGGGGTATTTTGGGGTACTTTGGGGTATTTTAGGGTACGTTGGGGTATTTTGGGGGTATTTTCTGGTACTTTGGGGTATACTTTGGGGTATTTTGCGGTACTTTGGGGTATTTTGGGATATACTTTGGGGTATTTTGGGGTACTTTGGTGTATTTTGGGGTACTTTGGGGTATTTTCCGGTATTTTGGGGTATACTTTGGGGTACTTTGGGGTATTTTGGGGTATTTTAGGGTACTTTGGGGTATTTTGGGGTACTTTGGGGGTATTTTGGGGTATACTTTGGGGTATTTTGGGGTATACTTTGGGGTATTTTGGGGTACTTTAGGGTATTTTCTGGTATTTTGGGGTATTTTCTGGTACTTTGGGGTATTTTGGGGTATACTTTGGGGTATTTTGGGGTACTTTGGGGGTATTTTGTGGTATACTTTGGGGTGTTTTGGGGTATTTTAGGGTACTTTGGGGTATTTTGGGGTATACTTTGGGGTATTTTGGGGTATACTTTGGGGTACTTTGGGGTATTTTGGGGTACTTTGGGGTATTTTGGGGTATTTTGGGGTACTTTGGGGTATTTTGGCGTATTTTAGGGTACTTTGGGGTATTTTGGGGTATTTTTGGGTATACTTTGGGGTACTTTGGGGTATTTTGGGGTATTTTAGGGTACTTTGGGGTATTTTGGGGTACTTTGGGGTATTTTGGGGTATACTTTGGGGTATTTTGGGGTACTTTAGGGTATTTTCTGGTACTTTGGGGTGATTAGTAGGACCCTTGGTAGGAGCTGTAATTGAGGTATGATGTCAGCCATGTCAGCGCAGAGCCAGCCACTCCCATTCCTGCGAGGGCCGCGAGGAGGATCTGATGGTTGACTGTGTCGAAGGCTGCAGATAGATCTAGGAGAATCAGGACAGAGGAGAGGCCTTTCGCTTTTGCTAAGTGAAGTGCCTCTGTGACCGCAATGAGGGCCATTTCTGTGGAGTGGCCAGTCCGGAAGCCTGACTGATTAGGGTCTAGGAGGTCATTCTGTAAGAGATAAGCAGTAAGTTGGTTGGATACAGCACGTTCAAGTGTTTTAGAAAGGAAGGAGAGAAGAGATACAGGACGATAGTTGCCTATGACGTGGGGTTCAGGGTTGGTTTTTTTATGAGCGGTGTGACTCTGGCTTGTTTTAGGGAGGTGGGGACCACCCCCGAGTTGAGGGAGGAGTTGATGGTTGCAGTTAGGAATGGGAGGATGTCTGGTGCTATGGTCTGGAGGAGTGGGAAGGGTAGCTGATCCAGCTGGCATGTAGTCGGACGGTTTGACGTTACCAGTGTCAGGGTCTCGGCTTCTGTAATGGGAGAGAAAGATGACAGAGTGAAGGATGAGGTTCTCGATTCAGTATTTGGAATGGGTGGGGGTTGGGAGAAGGAGCTGCGGATGTTCTCCACTTTTTCCTCAAAGAAGATCGCAAAGTCTTCGGCAGAGAAAGATGAGGGAGAAACGGCATTCACTGAGAAACGGCAAAAATGACAGTATTAGCCCCCTGGCCATTAATAGTCAATAGTGTACCCTTTCTGAGCCACAACTAACAACAACCTCTTAGAGTAGTTATTTACTAGGTTGGCACAGGTCTCTTGAGAGATTTTAGCCTATTCTTCCATTGCAAATTGTTCCAGCTGGTCCAAATTGTGTGGTTTCCGAGCATGGACATTCACTTTGAGCCCCCGCCACAGATTCTTAATAGGATTAAGATCTGGGATCTGTGCGGGCCACTCCAGGACCTTGGTTTTGATGTCCTTTAGGAACTGTTGGACCAATTTTTGGGTTATTGTCTTGTTGGAAGACCCAGCAACGACCTAAGCCTAGACTTAGGCCTAAGTCTTAGCCTAGATTTCTTCATATTATCCCTCAAAATCTCAACATAATTAAATTTTTTCATGATGCCATGCACCCGAACAAGGCTCCCTGTGCCTGAGGCTGTAAAACAGCCCCACAGCATGATACTCCACCACCATGTTTAACTGTGGGAACTGTGTCCTTAATGGTTGAAGGCCTCTCCTTTTCTTCGCCAAACATAAGCAACATCCATGTGCCCAAACAGTTCCAGTTTAGTCTCATCAGACCAAAGCAGACTTCCTCATCTTTACCTTTCAAATGTTCATGAGCAAACCTCTGATGTGCCGCTCGTTGAGTAAAGGGGTTCTTCTGGGACGATGGCCCTGAAGCCCACCACAATAAAGAGCCCTCACAACTGTGTTCCTTGAAACATCAACTCCAGGGCCCTCATTTATCAATGCTGTGTACGCACAGTCACAGATATGTGCGTAAACCGTGCGTATGATAATTTCTAAGCAATGTGTGGGATTTATCAATATGAACGTGTGCTTGAGATTGTGCGTACATCTGCGCACAGCTCCGACCGTGCATACATGGCACCAAGCGGTAGAATAGGAAAACTCCAACAGATGGAATAAGCTTCCATGCATTAGTTTCAACACCGATGTGTTCGGTATGACTCATAATTAATTATACTGTAGTTATAGTTCATTGTAAAATAGAGGCATTCGTGTAATTATTGTCAAACCCTATAAATAGCATTTGGAATAGGTCTTTCCGAATGAATGCAGCATGGTTTAGCTTGCGTTATCGGAAGACTTGTCACGGGGTGCCCTCCGCGGGGAACTGTTTTCAGAGATATGGCAGTCTATTTGCAGAGAAAATATAATATTAATCCGCGGGGAGCTGTTTTCAGAGATATGGCAGTCTATTTGCAGAGAAAACATAATATTAAGTAGAGTCCGCTACCCGAGACACATTCTCCTTGATTTGTACCACAATTTGGTACCCAAATTGGAGCGTGGAACAAAACACACAAATCCCCATGCACATTCAAGTCCTCTCCACCCTGGGATTTTTGGCCACCAGCACGGTCCAGCGTGAGATTGAAGATGGATCTGGCATTTCCCAACCCTCCATGAGCAGGGTTAATAAACTTCATAAGCTCCATCAATAAACAAATTCAGTTATGTGAATAGAAAGGGATTCCACTCTGTCAATGTACAGATAATCTGCGATGCACGTTTGGCTGTTGCTGCCGGTGACAGGGAGGAATGTACGAATCATTCAGGCCTAATTTTATTTTATTTAATTGTAATGTTATTACTGGGGTATCTGTAATTAAATCTTATAAATGGCATTTTCCAGTGGTTTGCATTGTTTTCTAGCAATGTGGGGTTGTACCAACACTGACTAGATGTGAAAGCTCTACCCAGTCCCGTTTCTTCAGTTCAGCTGAGACAACCCCCCCCCACCCCCCGTGAATAGGCGCTGATCTGCCACCGCCCGCCCACAATCAACTGTGATACGTTTATATGAGCAGCGAGTGGAAATAATGTGGAAGCGGTTTCGACAGCAGAGACCTTCAGCTGTTCCACTCTCAGCACTTCCTCAAAAGTGTTGACAAGTTGACAGAATTCAACTATAGGGCGACAATAATGTGGTCAAGAGGCATGGTTTCTATCTTGAGCCTGAACTGGCGTGACTTCTTTTATTCACATGGTAAGCAGCAGTAACACAAGTCTTCTCTCACTGAGAGACATTGGGGGAGAGAACGAAATGGGTGGATACCTTTGCTTTTATAGTCGCCATAAGGTAGAGTACCTGGGTGGCTCCGCCTAGAGCGCCCTCCAGTGGGAACAGATATATATGCAACTAGACAGTCACTGGTGGAGACAATTATATATGCAGGTAAACAGTTACTAGTGTAAACAGCCATATGTACAGTTAGACAGTTACTAACAATCCTACACAGAGCCTCTGATCTCAACACTCCCACTTAGGTTTGCATTAGCATACTGGCTGACTTCTGGGAAAAACATTTAACAAAGGAAATAATATATAATCCCAAAAACATCCATAGGGTATGACAGTCAATATCTTCACATTAAACATGACCTTTGCAAATCCCTTAAATTTTTATTTGAAAACAGGCTCCCTCATAGTATCTATTACTCTGTCGTCCGTTGGACAGTAAACCGGTGTCATTCTTTCTTATCTGATGGCATACCTGATGAGATGATATTATTTATAATGACATGTTTACATCTATATTGACACATTGGGTTCCTAGTAATCACAATGGTCCCGTGGTTGTCCTTATAAACAACAGTCTCCATATATACACAATGTTCATCATTTTAAACAGTTTTGACAAAATGCCCATTCTTCAAAAACACCATATTCGGTATAGAGGATATATTTCAATTACCTACTGCATTTTGTACACACATTAAAAAAATTAATCTAATTAATTACAGGATTTGTAATTAATTAATCTAATTAATCGCATTTTAATCGCATAACCATTTTATGCCTGATATTCTATATTCTATAATCATATTTCAAATGCATGTGTCCGGATGGCAGAATTCAGTACTATATCTACAAAACCTTCTGTTTAATCATCATCCATCTATTAATTTGCTTAGATTTTTCAGGTCTGGTCAATTTGAACATGGTGTTATTCACAGTTAAAGATTAAAAAAATTTATTGATATTCTCATTTGGTTCATTACAATTTACTCAAAATAAAAGTTTCATTCAATCAATCACCGCGCAGATGTGCTCCAAGGATCCGGTTTCTCTCTTTAAACATTGTTTTACTAAAGATATATCATACAGCATTTAGACTTTTCAGAGGTTAATTTCCCCTCCCTAAAAAAAACGACCTGGTGCACCTTTAATGGATATGTGGTAGTAATACATATAACGATAGGTTATGAATATAACCGTAGTTCTATGAATACTAGTGACGCTCAGCGTCATCTGCACATATCTCACTTCGTGCATATGCACTGAATAAAAACTCACAATGTACCTTTACATACCAACATTCATCTGGCCACACCCCTATCCGCTACCTTCATAAGCAGGTGTGTGGCCCCACACTCGCCTCCTTCCCAATCTTTCACCACAAGGCAAGATCAAAGGCTGCAGTGGCGTCTAGACGCTGAGCGTCACTAGTATTCATAGAACTACGGTTATATTCATAACCTATCGTTCTATATCATACTAGCTTCCGCTCAGCGTCATCTGCACAACGGGAGCTGAGAGGGAGCTTGAAGCTCGACAAATGTACCCCACTGAGGCCCCCCACAACCATCAGAACCGGGGAGGACCGAGCCCCCCCGACCCTCCCTAATGGAGGATACCCTCCCTATTGGAGGATGGGAGGGAGACGGATCCGACCGTGCGAAGAGGAACTCGAGCAACTCAACGCACAGGGTGAGCAGACCGTGGCTTGACCCCACGACTACGCACACGCACAACCCGCATGCCACCAGGGAACGAACGGAAGGAACAAACCTCCTTACCGCCCCCAAAATCACGGGGTCAAGAGCAAACTCAACCCCGTGGCAAGGCTGTAGCAGCGGAGCGCGAAGGAAGACCCAGACCCACTGAAGGGACTGGATCCCCCAAAAAAAGGGGGCCCCGGAGAGGTCAACGACGCCACAGCATCAAGACCTCACCAGGCGGTCACTAGTGACACCGCCCCCCACATCGCCAGCGTATTCGGACAGGGCCCATCAAAGAGCGGGCCCTTCCCCCCACTAGCACGCCGCCTGGCACACTGACCCTGGCATACTCAGGCAGTCAGCATGGCTGTAACTCGAAGCACTCAAGAGGCTACACTACAGCGGGAGCAGGCAGCGCACCGGGGAGACGACCTCCAGAAAAGGTCGATCCCTCAATCCAGGCAGCAGGCACTTGACCCGAGCCTGGAGCACTGCGGACGAGACAGGCGCCAAAGGGGTCAACTGAAAACAGCACCCCAGCGGAAGGGGCGTATGCTCGCATTGTTGCTCACCATGACAAAGCCTCCACCAAAAAAAACCCAACCCAGAGGGGTCGAGGCAGAGAAGGCTGACACGATTGGCAGACGTCATGAACGTGCAGGGGCACACTCAACCGGGTAACCCGGGAGTTGACTCTGCTCCAACACACCAGGGAATCAACCACCCTCTAGATACCATATGCGGTAGTTGTTCCTATAACCCCCAAGAAAAAACTCCAAAACACACCTGCGGGTATACACTGGCTATACCGCAGTACAAGTGTTTCAGTTTTCAAAAAGGGGTTATCCCAGGCCTACGGGTCGACGAAACACAACTTCGGACCGGGCCCGGCGGACCGGGAAGCACACAGGGATGCCAGAGGAGGTCCATAAGACCACCTCAACAGCCCCCTCTTCGCCATGCGTAAAAGAGGGGCGAAAAGAATGGAGAACTAGCCCCTTTATGATAGCACAGGGTACAACATGTACCCAACAAAAGGGTCTCCATAACGCCCAACCCTGCGACACCCGGGCCGACCCGGCATTTTTCCCCCTGAAAAAAGCACAAGTCCCTCAGGGTACCAGAACAGAAGATCTGCGTCCCCGGCGGACAACGGGTTAACTGACCTGGACCAGCGTGACCAGAACCAGTCCCGTGCCCTAATCACGCCGACATCCCCACTCCAAGAGAGGGGGTAGGTACGTGTGTCGATCTAAAACATTAAAGAGGGCGCCACCCAGACGGTCCCATTCGTACCGCGCTCAGTGGCCCACCCCAAGGGCGTGAGACCCCTCTACCTATGTTTTGATCTATTCCGTTAACATCCCCCAGATATGAACGAGAATTCGTCGAGACCTAGTAACAGGCGCTCGGAAGAGAAAACCTCCATCCCAGTTGCCCGAGCAACCAAGGCGTACCAGCCTCATGCGTGATTCCTATCAGAAACATCCCGAGCCAGCACTATGTACGCGTCGAGACCCAAACACATCAATGGATAGTCTAACAAGACACCAGACATTGTTCCTCCAAGTCGCCTGGGAGAACGACAAGGAGCCGTCGTGCTTCATGTTCTTTCCTCTTTTTATTAAAAAAGAAAGAAAGAGACTTTACCTTTAGGTCTGGGGTCCATGGTAGCTACTCTCGGATAGATTACTTCTGTATTTCCAAGCAAGATATTGACAAAGTTGAATCATGTATCATTGAACCAGCGACCATCTCAGATCATGGACCTCTAACTCTTCAACTTAACCACAATACCAATAAGATCTTTAAATATTGGAGGCTCAATGTATCCATGCTGTCTGACTCTCACACACGGGAGAGGATAAGTGAAGAACTGAAGAGTTATTTTGATCTCAACAATAAGGGGGATGTCTCACCATCAATTTTATGGGACGCGGCAAAGGCTGTAATGAGAGGTAAAATTATCTCAATTTCAAGTGCACTAAAGAAACAGCGAAATGAAAAACAGCAGAACCTAGAAAATGAGTTAAAAATACTAGAAAGGAAACATAAACTGAACAGAGATGAGGAAGATTTAAAAGCTCTACTAACCTGCAGACAAAAACTAGATGACCTGTTGACATACAAAGCGGAAGGAGCCCTTAGATTTGCTGGTAGGAATTACTATGAGATGGGAAATAGGGCAAGCAAGCTACTGTCATTCCAGCTCCACAAAATACAGTCAAGTCGGATAGTTCCAAAGATTAAACACCCCAGCACACACATGGAAGTAATGCAAACGCAAGAAATTGCTAATGCATTTGCAGATTACTATACCGACCTCTACAAAGCACAGCAATTGGAAAACAAGAAAGAAAAAATCAACAACTTCTTAGATAACCTTAAAATTTCTAAAATATCCCCAGATGAGGCGGATGAGCTAACCTCCCCTATTACGGAGAAGGAGATAGGGGAAACTATTCAGATGCTTAAGAACAATAAATCACCAGGTACAGATGGGTTTTCAAATGAATTTTATAAACATTTCACTGAACAGTTAACACCAGTATTAAGTGTAGTTTATAACTATGCCCTATCTGAGAGAGATCCACCAGGAAGCTGGTCAGAAGCTATTGTCTCGGTAATACATAAAGAAGGTAAAGACCCCACAAGATGTAGTTCCTATAGGCCCATAAGTCTGCTTTGCAACGATTTCAAGATATTGACATCTATACTTAAAAAAAGAATACAGAAACATATAATAAAACTGATACACCCAGACCAGACAGGCTTTATCACTGGTCGACAGGGTGCTAACAACATCAGAAGAACTTTAAATCTGCAAACAGTGGCTGGATCTCGAAAAGAACCATCAATGCTTCTCGGCTTAGATGCCGAGAAGGCATTTGATAGAGTTGATTGGCTGTACCTTGAACTAACATTGAAAGGTATGGGATTCAATAACACATTTATAGATTGGATAAAATGTTTATATAAAAATCCTAAGTCTAGAGTAAGGGTGAATGGTCACTGCTCTCACTTCTTTGAGATACAGAGAGGGACACACCAAGGAGACGTTTTGTCTCCGTTACTATTCGCGATTGGCATAGAGCCACTAGCGGAGATGATTAGATCAAACCCTCAGATACAGGGAATAGATGACCAAAAAGGCATTACACACAAGATCTCGCTATTTGCTGATGACATTTTACTTTATATCAAAAACCCTTTAGAATCAATTCCAAACATAATGATGGATTTAAGAAATTACGGCGAACTGTCAGGTTATAAGATAAATGAGACCAAATCAGAAGCCATGATGATAGTGGGAACATGGCCAACACATCTGAATAGTATAGCACCCTTCCATTGGGCTAGAGACGGATTCAGGTATTTAGGAATCATTTTGACTCCCAGCAGCAATCAGTTATATCAAGCAAACTATGAAAAGTTGATTGTACAAATCAAATCAGACATGGCCAGATGGGACATTTTACCTCTCTCCCTAGTGGGAAGAATAGAATCAATTCGAATGAATGTGCTACCTAGACTTATTTTTCTCTTCCAGTCTCTACCTATACCAATACCTGCCACTACCTTTAAAAGGTTAGATAAACTCCTATCCAAATTTATCTGGCAGAGGAAAAAACCTAGAGTAAGGCTTAAAACACTATGTTTGCCAAAGAACAAGGGTGGTCTTGGTCTGCCAAACCTAAGAAACTACTACTGGGCAGCTCAATTACGCATACTTGTGCATTGGATACAAAAGGACCTAGATTCCGGATGGGTACAGATTGAGCAAAACTCAATTCCAAAGACCCCTCTCAGATCCATAATATTCCTGGGGAAAGCATACTGGAAAAAAATTAAGATTGGTAACAAATGGATTACAAATACATTAAAGGTATGGGAAAGTGTAAGGAAAAAGGGGGGAGGTCCACGATCAATATCTAGGGCCATGCCAATAGCAGACAATGCAGAATTCCGGCCAGCTATGGAGGATGGGGGTTTTAAAAAATGGGCGGATTTGGGCCTGGTTACTATCAATCAATTAATGGAAGGAGACTGTTTTAAATCGTTTGCACAGCTACAGCAATGTTTTGATCTACCTTCGAAGGACTTGTTTAGATACTTTCAAATAAGACACTATGTAATGACTCACAGTGAGTGGGAAGCAATTAAGAGACCACCAACAAATGTGGAGCGGTACTTTATTAACACAATAGAAAAAAACTTGATGGAAAGAAAGCAGATATCCAATATTTACAACATGTTACAACTAGACGATCCAGGAGACACCACCTATATTAAAGAAAAATGGGAGTTGGAAGCTAATGTGATCATAGAAAATGAAGAATGGGAGGACAGCCATTCAAGCAATCATAAAATCACAAATAGCCCAATGTGGAAGGAGTTTGACTGGAAGGTCAAGGTCAGGTACTTTAGGACTCCTCAAGTTCTCTCCAGATTTTCTGGTGGATCCTCACCACTATGTTGGAGAGGATGTGGAATGATCGGAGATCATACACATATTTTCTGGGACTGTCCAAGGGTGCAGACATTTTGGGTGAATATCAAAAATGAGATTAAAACCATTCTAGATCTTGACTTACCTCTGAATCCATCGTACTATATCTTGGGATTAGGGATGCTCGATATTGGCTTTTTTACCGATACCGATATTCCGATATTGTCCAACTCTTAATTTCGATACCGATACCGATACCGATATCAACCGATACCGATATATGCAGGGTTTCCCCCCAAAAAAACTGAATAATTTCAGGTAATTAATAATTTCACTGGATGCATTCAAAAGGCTTTCTAAATGTAAGCATTATCTGTGCAAAATATGATAATTAAAAAAGTAAAAATTAACATTACATATCTCTTGTTGTTGAATTAAACCAACATGCATACTTTTGACAATAAATAAAATAAGAATTGGTTCTTACTTGCTTGCCTGGGTAAATAAAGGTTAAATAAATGTAAAAAAAAAAAGAAAAAAAAATATATTATATATATTTTTATTTTTTTATACCGATATTTTCCGATATCACATTTTACTGCCGATATTGGCCGATAATATCGGTCGGCCGATAATATCGGACATCCCTACTTGGGATGTATACCGAAAGGCACATACTATGGAGATACGCTATACATCTTGAGAGTGATACTGTTAATAGCAAGGAAAATGATAACTATGGCATGGCTACAAAATCAACCACCGACAATCAAACAATGGACCAAGAGACTGAGACAGATGTATACAATGGAAGAAATTACTGCTCAATTGCAACTGAAAAAAGATATGTTTATGCAGAGATGGTCACTTGTAACCTTGTACCTGGAGATACACTAGCATGAGTCTGACCCTCCTGACGCCCTCTCTTTTTTTTCTTCTTTTTTTGTTGTTCTTTTTTTTCTGTTAAATAATTTTTTTTTCCTTTTGCTAAATTTATTTTTCTATTTATTTCTTCGTTTCTTATTCTACAAAAAATCCTAAAAAAAAATAATTGTAAAAATCCCTCCCCTCTGGGTTGTTTATGAGGCGTACTCGGATTATACAGCTTATTTTGATTACGCTGAATACTTTGAAAACAAATTGAATAAGAGGGAAGAGCCTGAGTAACAAATGTCATTGACTATGTGAAACAAGTATATTATACTGTATGATTAATGCAATGTGATGTTCATTATGACACAAAAAAAAAAAAAGTTAAAAAAAAAAAAAAAAAAAAGAAAGAAAACACAGACTGACATGAATCCCACGTGACGCGGCTGAGGGTACATTTTTTGTATATTTTTACATCCCGCCACCCTCACCACAGGGAGGAGACGGGAATCCTCAGAGAGACTTCCCACGTTAGCCATGAATTGAAAAGTCACGGTAACATTGAGCCATGTGACCAACAGACTCAAGTTACACATATATCGAGCGTAGCAGAACACCAAGTTCCTACGCTCTACCCCGACAACTTGACAATAACAGAACCACACATGGGTCTGAAAAAAAACTCACGGAAGCCGTCATCCCATAGAAACGTGCCCAGTGACGTATTCTATGACGGGGGGAATCCCATGACTCAACTGCCCGTGATAGGTGCGGAGTCAGGGAAACCCTCCCCCCCCGTGCCAAGCTGCCTAACAGCTTGGCCGGACAGAATAAAAAGAGGGTAAAAAAAAAAACAGACCAATCAGAAGAGGGAAGGAGGGGTTTATCCGGTACCCCCTCGCAAGCCCAACCCTCGAATACGACAACAACAAATAGCCATATGATACCTTAAGTAGCCAGTATGCTAATGAACAACTGTGGTAGATTTCCGTCAAATAGCAAACTGTGTATGTGTATAACAAATCAGAATGGCAGAAACACCAAGAGGTAAAATACATTCACTATTTTCCCCCGCTCCTCTACCTCTATAAACATAAGAAACGAGACACATCGCTGACTTAATAACGCAGCTGCTTGGCTCAGACTTCCTAAAAGGGGTGTTGAAACAGGCAGACGCTGATTAAGTGAGAGATAGTGATCGTCTGATCTTCCTGGGAAAGTCAACAAATGGGTGATTTTACAACCCAGGGCCCTAGGCCCATCTGGTCCAAACAGATTGAATACAAAGAAACTGCCTTGGGAGACGCCAGACTGTCTCTTCTGAAACAAAGGACCAGTTGATCAAAGAGAGACCATTTGAATCCACTCCGTGACCTAAATCAGTTCAAAACGTCACGGTAGTGAGTTAGCCAATGAGAGCTGAGAATAAGTGTTCTCCAATAGGAACGCTCGAGGCGAGTTTTGGAAACGCCCGCTTGCCGTAAAATTAGAGGCGGAGCCTAAATTGGATATAACCAAAACTCCTCGCCAGGAGAGACACAACAAACCCACAGACCAGACCCAGGAAGCCACTACCAAAACACACTCTTTTTCTCCACTAGACCCTGCAGCAGAGAGACCGACGCAGCAAAAACATCCTTGAAGAACGAACAACGAGCAGCTACAAGCTTTTTAGATATTGAACGTTTAGACTGAATTCTACTGTCCTTCGGCATAGCGATTGCTTCCGGTAGAATTCATTGCACCATTCTTTCAAATATTTGATTTGTAATCTGATTGAAATCCTTTTTTCATTAAAAACGGATCCTTTTCAAACTGCTCGGACTTCGACTTATTCAACTGCCGCGCCGTGGTTCTCTCTCAGGTGTACGAGCAGAAACCAGATTATACATTGGTTATCTGCATTTGGCGAGAGTAGGACTTCCAAGAGCTTTGTAAGGTTTAAATCACAACGCAGAGTAGGAGTTAAAGCTAGGAAGTTACTGCATTTTGGTGCCGGACTCTAGAATTCAGAACGCTCGTTTTTGAACAACAACGAAAGAATTTTTTTTTTCTTTCTTCACTCCGATCAACGAGGACAACAACAGATCGATCGTCTTCGCGTAACCGGAGAAGTTACCAAGAGGTGAGTGTTATGATGTGTACGAGTGTTCAATTCGAACCATGGAGGGGGTTGCTAAGTAATTAACCTCATGTAAACATGAAGTGATATATAATTGAATTGAGTGTTCTGAGTAGGGATGGGGAGCTCTGTGAAATGGGGTGCGTGGTATGTTCTACAGTAGAGCTTAAGCACAGTGAATATGGGGAAGTGGACGGAACTCTGTTGCCATTCAGAACATTCAAGTCAGTTATGGTGGAGGGCGACACCGCCGGACTGGTTCGCGAGACAGGTTGTAGGGCGTCGTATCGCGACGGCTACGGTTCTCCGGGCCAGGGAACCACAGTAGTCCTGTGTGCGGGCGATAGAGTGCGCTGCTCGAGAGATTACCGGATCCCTAGAAGGTGATGCTTGGGTCAGGAAGCGCGATTGTTAAGGAATGATTTGAATGTTCTGACTGGAAAACGCAGCTCTATAAATGGGGTGCGTGGTATGTTCTACAGTAGGGCTTAAGCACAGAGAATATGGGGAGAGAAACGGGGCGCTGTTACCAGTCAGAACATACAAGTTAAGTGTGGTGAGCGTGAGGAGGACCTTCGGAACCAGGGTGGGGCGTGTGTGGTTACAGAAGTACGGGGTATAGTTCTACGGAGGAACTGAAGTACACTCCTATACGTGGCTTTTTGATAGAAGCGGGGTCTGGATTCGTGCTCAAAGTTAAACCAAGGTACGTGTGCGGCAGACTGTAAGAGTCTAGTTTAACTTTGTGCACAGCAGGCGTGTTAATTAGACTGCGTTAGGCTGTAACAGAAAATAGTACTTAATGAAAAGTCGATTAAAAAGCTATAGGAAACGATATGGTAAACTTAAACACTGTCTAAAGTACGGAGGGTAAAATATGCCCAGTGGTTGTTGACGGGATGTGGAGTTATACCGCGCGCGTCAGGGACCATAATGATAATGTTGCAAGCTATGGTTAAACATTTGTTGGTGTATGATGTTTGTGTATGAGTGAAAGGACTTATGGTTATGTTGAACATGTGTGATATATATGGATTAAATCTGTAAATTGGCACTTAAAATATGACTGAGAACGGTTTTTAGTATTGAACCTGGTGCACGCAATATCCACTGCGCCACTCAACTATGCGTGGAGGAGGAGCGCGTGCATGCTCGTCGGAGCTCGTGCGGGACAAGGCGCGTTCTCGTCAGAACTCGTGCGTATCGTAGCGCGCGGCTAGGTTAAAGCTACATGCTACAATAGCTCGTCGTGGCTCGCTTTATTGCAGTATAACTGTATTATCTTTAATAAGGAATGGGCTAATGTTTACAAAGTATTGGCTGGATGTTTAGACATGTTTAAGGATGCACGATGAGTGAGTGGGCCGCTTTAGAGAGGTTAGGAATGAATGAAAGAAACGGATGTATTTGTAAACAAATGGAAAGTCCCGTGACAAAGCCTCGCGTTGTGCTATTCTGGAGACCAACGAGATCTCAGAATTGCGGACGTGACGTAATTTCGGTGACGGAGTCTAGCAGGAAACCGGCCTGCGAGACGAACTACAATTCGGTGCAGGGGATTCTGGGTGTTGGGGTTAAAAGTTGAGTGGGCACGTGGGCTGGCGTTGAGGAGGCGTGGCTGCGTGATGACGCGCGTATTGTTAGAAGGTTGGGGGCGCCTCCTGCAGGATGTTGGGGGGTACTGTGGTGCGATAGGCGTGATGTGCGAAAAAGGGCAGCAGGGGGCGATATTGTCTTAGGAATTGTTATAGCCTATTTGTTTCCACAGTCCCTCTGGTGTAAATGTGTGAGGTGCTTTCAAATCGCTAGCCCTGGTGCGCTCCCTCAAGAAACCCCTCCTCTCACTCCCCTCCCCTTCCTCTCTCTCTCTCCCCTCCCCTTCCTCTCTCTCTCTCTCTCCCCTCCCCTTCCTCTCTCTCTCTCCCCTCCCCTTCCTCTCTCTCTCCCCTCCCCTTCCTCTCTCTCTCCCCTCCCCTTCCTCTCTCTCTCTCCCCTCCCCTTCCGCTCTCTCTCTCCCCTCGCCATCCTCTCTCTCTCTCCCCTCCCCTTCCTCTCTCTCTCTCCCCTCCCCTTCCTCTCTCTCTCTCCCCTCCCCTTCTATTAAAGGAGCTCCCGTCTTATACGGAGCTACTGAGAAATCTTGATCCCCAGTTAGACTGGCTGACGCGCCGTTATATTCCTGGTCTCATACCAAACAGTCCTTGTCCCAATGACACAATGCAGGCAGCTTTCTTGGAAAATGATATTTATTTGCTTCACCGTGCAAACAGAATATCCTTGTTTTTTGTTCCTTAAACTGATTAAATGATAATGAATATGATACCTAATTGGATACAAACATTTCGACCTGAGACCTGCGTCGTACGTGCGGTCAAAAACCATTGCCTTTTCCGGGTCAAAACTCCTCCTCCTACAGGTGTACCTGACGCTTATATAAAAGAAGCGCCACCCCCTGGTCACATAAATCCATTGCACATTAAGTCCATTTTGGCCGTTACACACCGGCCCCTAATTGTTAAGGCAGGCAGACATAACAATTCAAAAAATAAATAAACAAAACAAATAAGAGCCAAAACATGTCATGGATTAAGTGCATTTACATTTCATGAACCAAACACAGTTTGGTCACCGGCCTTACAATGGTGCTACTTTTAGTCTGCAATTTCACAGACCGCACCAGACCTTGTTTGTCTGGAAAGACCTCCAGAACCCTGCCAAGTGGCCAGGACCCACGAGGAGCTGAAGAGTCCATGATGACCACAATATCACCAGCTGTCAAACTCCTTTTCCTCTGGTTCCACTTTTGCCTCTCTTGAAGCAAGGGCAAGTACTCACGTACCCATCTTTTCCAGAAAAGATCTGAAAGATACTGGACTTGCCGCCATCGTCTTCTTACATACTGGTCATGTGGATCGAACACTCCAGGTGGCAAAGCTGGTTTACCCTTCAAGAGAAGAAGATGGTTCGGTGTAAGTGGCTCCAGGTCGTTGGGATCATCCGAGAGCTTGGTTATTGGACGGTCATTCAAAATGGCCTCCACTTCACAAAACACTGTATGAAGCCCATCATCATCCAACCTCTGCTGACGTAGGACAGAACTGAGAACCCTTCTCACCAGGCGGATCATCCGTTCCCAGACGCCACCGTGATGTGAACCTGCCGGTGGATTAAAGCTCCAACGGATTCCAACTTGTGCCAGAACCCCATGAATCTTGTCTTGATTCAAAACGGCCAGAGCCTCCTTCAGTTCTCGTTCTGACCCAACGAAATTGGTACCATTATCGGACCGTAAGTGCGCCACTTGTCCTCTCCTGCTGATAAAACGCCTCAGAGCATTGATGCATGCGTCTGTGTCCAATGACACCGCAACCTCCAGATGGATGGCCCTGCTTGCCATACAGGTAAATATGACTCCGTACCTCTTACAGGTTGATCTTCCTTTCTTCACTTCGACTGGTCCAAAGTAATCTACCCCTGTGTTGGTAAAAGGTGGTAGGTCAGGAAGGATTCTATCTGCCGGAAGATCTGCCATCTTTTGCTCCACTGCTCTGCCATTGTAGCGTTTGCAAAAGCTGCATTCAGCGATGATCTTCCTAACAGCTGCATGGGCGTTGGTGATCCAAAATCTCTTCCTCACTTTGGACAGTGTGTGAGTCCTTCCACCATGTCCCAGATTCTGGTGTACGTGCTTGAGAATGAGCATTGAAACATGCTGGTCCTTGGAGAGAATGAGCGGATGTTTAGCTTCCTCTGGCATTGATCCTCTGCTCAGTCTTCCTCCAACTCTCAAGAGTCCATCTTCAAACACTGGATCCAGCTTATATATGGGACTCTGTCGACTCACTGCTGCCTTCCCAGATGTTAAAGCAGCAATCTCTTCACCGAATCTCAGTCGCTGACAGTAGCCAACGATGGCAACCTCTGCTCTCTGCAGATCCTCCAGCGTCAAAGTGCCGCTCATAGATGTTGCGGTGAGCTTTTGACTTGCAGCCTGCTTTCTCAGACGGCTCTGTTCCAACAACATGACCCTCAACCTGAGGAACCAGGCAACTGCAGTCTTCAGCCTCTTCCAGTCTGAGAAGTAGGAAATTAGCTGGTAAGTAGGACTGGCTATGTCACCCACACTGATGGCGTTTACGGTTGCCTCCTTTTTGACCTCCTGGTCATTTGAATCCACTGAGACGTCCAACACAGTTTTGGGCCACTCCACTGCTGGCTTCCAAAGAAATGCAGGACCTTCAAGCCACCTGCTGCCATTCAGGAAGTCCAAGACCCTCATTCCTCTTGACGCATCGTCAGCTGGATTGTCTTTGGAACAGACATGTCTCCACTGTGAGGGTTCAGACCTTTCTCTGATGGTCGAGACCCTATTGGCTACAAATGTGTGGAAACGCCTGTCCTCATTGTTAATATACTTCAACACTGAAGTGCTGTCAGTCCAAAATACCGACTCCTCCAACTGGAACTTCAGCTCTGCCTTCAACAGTGAGTCCACTCTGACAGCAAGGACAGCAGCCGTCAACTCCAGCCGAGGAATAGTCACAGCTTTCAGTGGTGTTACTCTGGCTTTGCCAAGTAGAAAGGTAACCTGGATGTGGTTTTCCTGACTCAACATCCGGACATACGATACCGTTCCATATCCACCTTCACTGGCATCGGCAAAGTGGTGTAGTTGGGCATGTCTGACCTTCCCAAAATCCACTGGCTTAATGCACCTATTCGTCTGGAATGCAGCCAGCTGCTCCAATTCCTCCAACCACCTTTTCCATTGGTGTATGATGTCCTGTGGCAAGTCATCATCCCACCCACATCCTCTTCTGCAGAGTTCCTGCTGCATTATTTTTGCACGCAAAGTGACTGGTGCCAGGAAACCTAGAGGATCGTATACTGAGCTGGCAATGGACAGCATACCACGTCTGGTGAGAGACTGTCGTTTCAACTCGATCTTGAACCTGAAAGAGTCCGTCTCCACACACCATAGTAGGCCAAGAGCCCTTTCCATTGGAAGTTTGTCTCTGTCCAGATCCAACTCCTTTAGATCCTTGGCCCTTTGCTCTGCTACGATGGACTGTAAAACACCACGACTGTTGCTGATCCACTTCTCCAAGATGAAGCCCCCCTTGCGACACAGAACAATAAGATCCGTTATCATCTGGATAGCTTCCTCTTCAGTCGCTGAGCTCTTCAAACAGTCATCCACATAGAAATTCTGCTTGACAGATTGGGTGACTTCAGCTGAGAACTCAGCCTGATTATCATCAGCAGTTTTCCTCAGGGCGTAGCTTGCGCAACTAGGGGATGATGCAGCGCCAAACAGGTGCACAGTCATCCTGTACTCCTCAAGGTCCCTAGTGACATCTCCCTCTGGCCACCAGAGGAAGCGCAGAAAATCCCTGTCCTCCTCAGCGACCTTCACCTGGTGGAACATGGCTTGAATGTCACCCATGAATGCCACTGGTTCCTCTCTGAAGCGAGTTAGCACTCCAAGCAGTAAACTGGTAAGGTTAGGACCCTGCAGAAGTTCACTGTTCAGGGATGCTCCTTGGAATGTGGCTCCACAGTCAAACACCACACGGAGGTTTCCTTTCCTCGGATGGTAGACACCATGGTGTGGGATGTACCACACTTTTCCTTTCTCACCATGCAGTTGTTGCTGCGGTACTTTCTCTGCATAGTTCTTCCCAATAAGCTTGTTCATGTATGCTGCATACTCCTGGTGCAAGCTTTTGTTATTTAGGAACCGTTTCCTCAAACCCTGGATCCTTTGCCTAGCGACTCCCACATTGTTGGGCAGACAGACCTCCTTGTTCCTAAAAGGCAATTTCAAACAGTACCTCCCTTCCTGAAGCACTGCTGAACTTTCCACAATTTCCAGAAACCTTACGTCTTCTCTGGACATTTCCTTCTCTTTCACAGCTACTTCATTGAAGTCGTGATTGTACTGATTGGCCAGCATTTCCTCTAGTCTGCACACTGAGATCCTGTTGACCATAGCAGAGGGAAACTCTGTCTCCACAACACCACTGTTTCCATTCAGTGGACCATTAACGACCCATCCCAGCACCGTCCTTATAGCATACGGGCCATTCCCGTGACTGTTGACGACCTCCCAAGGTTCCAATATCTTGGGAGCGTTGGTTCCAATCAACAGGTCGACATTTGCTTTTAGGCGTGGGATGTGTACGTTGGACAAATATGGCCATTCCGACAGTTCTTCGGGTGTCACCATTTTCTTCTGTGTGAGAACTTCCGGAAGAACATAAAAGTCATCGCTGTCCAAACCAGCTATCTCCAACCCAGTCAAGGAGTAAGCTGGAACAACTGTCTCTTGCCCCATGGTGCTCAACAGGAAGTTGGTTCTTCTGCCTGTGATATTCAGCCTCTGCATTAGGCGTTCAGAGCAGAATGTGGCTGAGCTACCAGGGTCTAGGAAGGCGTAGGTTTGTATGATGGCATTTCCTTTTGCTGCTTTCACACGTACAGGGAGAATGGATAACACACACCGGTCCTTACCGGCCCCTGTATGTCCACATGTTTGCAGTGACGTTGGTTGCTTTAACTGTTCTGGAGAAGATGGTTGCCTTTTAATGTGAAGCAGGGTGGGGTGAGTTTGACCACAGACTTTGCATTCCAAGCGCCTTTCGCAATCTCTGCTCATGTGACCAACACATAAGCATGCAAAGCAAACTCCCTTTTCCCTCAGAAAGTGTATTTTCTCCTTGTGCCGCTTTTCCTGAAGTTGTTTGCACTCCTCCAATGAGTGACTGCGAGCACACAAAAGGCATCCAGCTCTCCTAGCATTCCTTGTACTTGATGTTGGTGATGTTAGCTCCTTGGCTCTCTCCGATATGTCCATGGTTGTTACTGTGGTGGCGACAATATTTCCTTTTACTCTGTTGGGTGGATATGATTTAAACCTGGTGAGAGATTTTGTGCCAACCACACCAGAATTTGGATCCTGTATGTCACCAAACAGAGGGTCAGAAAGAATACTGACGCGTCGCTCCACAAACCTGATCATATCACCGAAGTGAGCTCTTTCCTGTGTATTTTCCATTATGCCATGAGCCGTACTCCTCCATTGCTCCCTCATCTTGAATGGCAATTTTGATATAATGGCCCTCATGTTGACAGGCATGTCCAACTCCTGCATGTACTGAAGCTCCTCCATTGCATTGCAGCAGCCACGCAAGAATAAGGAGTAGGCTTGAAGTGCCTTGACATCCTCAGATTTTATTGTTTGCCATGCCAAGGCCTTTTGCATGTAGGCACTTCCTATTTTGTACTGGTTTCCAAAGTGTTCTTTAAGAAGACCCTTTGCCACTGCGTAACCACGCTCAGGAGCCATATGCTGGCAGCTACGCACCAATTCCTGTGGCTGTCCTCTTGTGAACTGCTCCAGATAATACAAAGCATCAGCGTCTGTTGCCTTTTCCTCCACTCCTTGTTCAAATGCTTTGATGAATGTTCTGTATTGGAGAGGGTCACCTTCAAATGTTGGGATATTTCGTGGTGGCAGAGACCTGGAATGCTGTTGCTGCACCAGAGCAGCAGTTATCTCATTTTGCCTCTCCATGATGGTAAGCATGTTTGCAGGTTGGTTTGAATTGATTTGCACATTGTCAGTTGTTCCCATTCTGCTTTCCTGTTCCTTGTGGTTGTGATTATATTGGCGGTTAGCAGCAGTGCTATGCCATTGACCACGTTCCTTTGGTCTCACATCCACAGGCTTGTTTGGTGGTATTGACAATTGTGTCAATTTACTTCGTTGTGTTAATGTCCCAGGTTGGTATTCCCTTGCAACAGGATTTAGCTTGTGGTGTTCCCTTTCAAAATAGGAATTCATTGCATTTGAAGGTGCACGAGATGAACGCTTACTTTCAGAGGAGTGCAACACGGCCAACCTTGCAGTGCTTGCAGCCAATGCAGTGTCCACCTCTAGTTGTTCCTTTTTTCTTTTCAACTTTAGTTCCTGCTCCTTCAACTGATGCTCCTGCTCCTCCAAAGCATGTTTTTCTTTTAGAGAATCAGCACGAGCGAGAAGTGCAGCTCTATCGGCTTCAGCTAAAATCTTGGCAGATGACCTGCTACTTGTTTTTGAGTATTTGCTCACAATGTTTGACACACTGTCATTTGGAGCAATACCATCATCCATTAAATGCAAATCACCTTCAGTTGTTTTACCATCATATACATTCGTTATACCTTCAATATTTGAAACCCACAGTTTTGCATTTGAAATACACTCATTGATTGACAAAATTTTTGCCTTAAACCAGGTGTCTTGCTCTTCTTTTTCATCATGTAACGTATAACCCAACAGAAGATTGTCATGTATGCATTTCGCCTCATAACACACCTGATTCAAATCTGTAAGAGCATTCTCTACTTTTTCCTTCTCATTATTTAACATGAAACCAAGAATTGAATCTTTTATCTTGGCTGCCATGTTAAATTTACGTTTTCTGCTGGCAACCAATTTGCCACAATGTTCTGCAACAGCCTTGGCAGTCATTTTAACGACACGTTTCCCAGTGACGTCACCGCTAACAGCGGAGCGCGCTGTGGTCTCCATGGAAACGTGTGATGCCGTTTTGCGCGTCGCCATGTTATTAGATTGTCTGAATTAAAACGAGACGGCTGGTGACGAGTCGCGCAACATAGTCACTACAAAAAAGGTCCGCGTAGTCAAGTGTTATTCCTCTTCAGCAACCATGGATTTACGCTCAACCCCAAGTTATGTGTGCACACAATTTTACATGGCCATGTATTTATATAGCGCTATTCACATACCTCCTTGCGTTGGGTACCATGATGTCGCCTCACGGATCAGTACTCGCGGTCCAGTACTGATCCTCAGCCACTTCGGGTCAGCACCGGTGTCTTCCTCCTCCACGAACGGCTGCAGGCGGATCCGCGATGCAGCAGCAACAGTAGAATCCTCTTCCTCCACACAACAACAGCAGCAGCTCCTCGCCTTCCTCCGGTGGAGATTCTCCGACGTCCCCTAACGCATTGAATCTTCCCCAGTCTCCAAGCAAGAGTCCAACTGGTGCGCGGTTTTTGACTAATATTAAAGGAGCTCCCGTCTTATACGGAGCTACTGAGAAATCTTGATCCCCAGTTAGACTGGCTGACGCGCCGTTATATTCCTGGTCTCATACCAAACAGTCCTTGTCCCAATGACACAATGCAGGCAGCTTTCTTGGAAAATGATATTTATTTGCTTCACCGTGCAAACAGAATATCCTTGTTTTTTGTTCCTTAAACTGATTAAATGATAATGAATATGATACCTAATTGGATACAAACATTTCGACCTGAGACCTGCGTCGTACGTGCGGTCAAAAACCATTGCCTTTTCCGGGTCAAAACTCCTCCTCCTACAGGTGTACCTGACGCTTATATAAAAGAAGCGCCACCCCCTGGTCACATAAATCCATTGCACATTAAGTCCATTTTGGCCGTTACACCTTCCTTTCTTTCTCTCCCCTCCCCTTCCTCTCTCTCTCTCCCCTCCCCTTCCTCTCTCTCTCTCCCCTCCCCTTCCTCTCTCTCTCTCCCCTCCCCTTCCTCTCTCTCTCTCCCCTCCCCTTCCTCTCTCTCTCTCCCCTCCCCTTCCTTTCTCTCTCTCCCCTCCCCTTCCTCTCTCTCTCTCCCCTCCCCTTCCTCTCTCTCTCTCCCCTCCCCTTCCTCTCTCTCTCTCCCCTCCCCTTCCTCTCTCTCTCTCCCCTCCCCTTCCTCTCTCTCTCTCCCCTCCCCTTCCTCTCTCTCTCTCCCCTCCCCTTCCTCTCTCTCTCTCCCCTCCTCTTCCTCTCCCCTCCCCTTCCTCTCTCTCTCTCCCCTCCCCTTCCTCTCTCTCTCTCCCCTCCCCTTCCTCTCTCTCTCTCCCCTCCCCTTCCTCTCTCTCTCCCCTCCCCTTCCTCTCTCTCTCTCCCCTCCCCTTCCTCTCTCTCTCTCCCCTCCCCTACCCCTCCTCTCTCTCCCCTCCCCTTCCTCTCTCTCTCTCCCCTCCCCTTCCTCTCTCTCTCTCCCCTCCCCTTCCTCTCTCTCTCTCCCCTCCCCTTCCTCTCTTTCTCTCCCCTCCCCTTCCTCTCTCTCTCTCCCCTCCCCTTCCTCTCTCTCTCTCCCCTCCCCTTCCTCTTTCTCTCTCCCCTCCCCTTCCTCTCTCTCTCTCCCCTCCCCTTCCTCTCTCTCTCTCCCCTCCCCTTCCTCTCTCTCTCTCCCCTCCCCTTCCTCTCTCTCTCTCCCCTCCTCTTCCTCTCTCACCCCCCTCCTCTTCCTCTCTCTCTTCCCTCCTCTTTCTCTCTCTCTCCCCTCCTCTTCCTCTCCATCTCCCCTCCTCTTCCTCTCTCTCCCCCTTTTCTCTTTTTCTAGCTTTCTTGCTGTTCTCTCTCTCCCTCCCCCTCCATAGGGGACGTTTGGGCGGTTGCAAAGTATGGCGTATTGTGTAATATGTTTTATGGTTTGGAACAGGTCTGTTCGGGACTACGTGTCCCCCCCCCTCACATCCCCCCCTCACCCCCCCCATCCCCCCCCCCCTCCCCCCCCCCCCCCCTTCCTCTCTCTCTCTCCCCTCCCCTTCCTCTCTCTCTCTCCCCTCCCCTTCCTCTCTCTCTCTCCCCTCCCCTTCCTTTCTTTCTCTCCCCTCCCCTTCCTCTCTCTCTCTCCCCTCCTCTTCCTCTCTCACCCCCCTCCTCTTCCTCTCTCTCTTCCCTCCTCTTTCTCTCTCTCTCCCCTCCTCTTCCTCTCCATCTCCCCTCCTCTTCCTCTCTCTCCCCCTTTTCTCTTTTTCTAGCTTTCTTGCTGTTCTCTCTCTCCCTCCCCCTCCATAGGGGACGTTTGGGCGGTTGCAAAGTATGGCGTATTGTGTAATATGTTTTATGGTTTGGAACAGGTCTGTTCGGGACTACGTGTGTCCCCCCCCCCCCCCCCCCTTCTTTCTTCTCTCTCACTTTCTCTCTTTCTCTTCCCTCTCCCCCCTCTCCTTTTTCCCCCCGATTCTGCCCCCCTCCTTGTCATGCTCCCTCTTTCCCTTTGCCCCCCCCCCCCCCGCCCCATTCTGCATGTTTTTCTCTCTCTTTCCCTTTTTCCCCCCTCTCTCCCAGTTCCCTTCTGCCCCTCATTCCATCCTTTGCCCCACTCACTGAGCCCTTCTCTCTCCACCCCCTCTTCCTTCTGAGGACCGGCATGGGGATACATGTTTTCCCTCTGGCCTGGTCCTCTCTTGGCCGGTTGGCGGTTTCGTTGCGGCCTTTTTTCTTGTCCTGGTATTGTGTTTAGGTTGGGGTCCTCATGTCAGTGGACTGTGGTATGTGTGGTTATAAAGTTGTGTTGTTGTTTGTGGGGATTGCAGGACATATTAGGATACGCGCCGGTGACAGAGGGAAGAAGAAGAGGAAGGAACATTCAACATGGTTCCTGGTTTGAGTGACAGTAGTGGGCGGGTGCTTCGGGGGTGTGTTGTGGCGATGATTTGGTTGTGTGTGTTGATCGGTACGATAATGTATGATCCATATCTGCGACCTGAACAGCCAGAGGTGGTGATAGTGGGTAGGAGGTCACAGCCAGACCATCGCGGGAATCTGTTTTTGGGGATGGCAAGGACGGTAGCTAAGGCGGCGAATAGGTCGGATTGTTATGTGTGTGGCTTGGCCCCGCTAGCGGCCGACACAGGTCTTCCTTTGATTGCGCACCCCTTAACGAAGTGTCATGCCAACGTGTTGAGGGACGTGCCTCTCTCCGGCCCATGCGACGGGGTGGGTCATGATAAGATGTTGAGGTATTTGGGCCGGGGGTTGGGGTCGAATAAGGCGATAGGTTTTGGAGGTTAGGGAGGGGATTAGGCACCCCGAACCTCTAGCCTTCAACAGGCGGCAGTGGGCTCGCAAGAGTCTGGGCGCACGTTAAACACAAACCTATAGTGCTGGGGAGAAACTGAGGGCCCTCGTGCGTAACGAGGTATGAAATAACATACCACTGTGGCACCGCCTAGTCGGCCCAGGAAACGTCGCACGTAAGTTGGTGTGGGCACTGGGTGGTACGTGGGCGACAGTCCACACCTAGGAGCAGGGCGGTGCACCGGAGGGGGCACAGCTCCTGCCGTGAACAGGCAAGGCTGGCGAAAACGGTCAATATTTCCATGCCCAGAGCAAGCGGGGTGGGGACAAGACCGTTGGTTTCTAAACTGAGTGGCTGATAGGTACTACGGACAGTCAGCCGCTTGGGGTCCTGACTTGATGACGGACTATGAGGTCGCTATCGACTGGGTCGCCAGCCGGTTGGGAGAGCGTTATGGCAGAGACCATAAATGCACCTGGCTCAATGTACAGTCAGGCCACAGTAACCTTACTAGCCGATACAGGGTTAGTAGGCGAGTTGTGCTTCTGTGATCAGTGTTTTTGAAAAGAAAATGCTGGGAAGCAGAGGGATGAGGGGTGTCAATTCAGAGGAATCTGGATTGTCTCTCCTAAGATTGGAAAGGGACCCAGCCTTAAACTGCACCTGAAGGTAAAATAAGGGGGCTTCTTCCGTTCATGAGAGGAGACCTTACCGCCGGAAGTGGAGACCTGCATCTCTGTTGGGGGAGAGGGGCCGGCGTCGGACAAGGCAGTCCTAAGAAAGGAGCTGGTTGTACCGTCGTAGCGGACTGCCTAAACCTTACGGGGAGAGGTGCATCTAAGTAGGGGAAGGAGTGCATCCGAACGGGAGGAGGGTACTCTTAACTGGAAGGAGGTTAAAAGGGTCAAAGCGCTGAAGGACAGTAGCCCCATTCCAGTGGCGTTTAGGGCGGCTGGGTTTGAGATGTGCGTAGAGGGGAAGTCCGGTGGTAAGGACGTGGGGTATTTGGACGGCTGCGTGGGTGAGAGTGGAGTATGGGGTAAGGATTCAGAGGCGCCAGCCCCTAGGGGGGGGGGGGGGGGGGGGGGCGTTTTGGATTTGTGGTGAGTATGCGTACGCGGCGTTGCCTATTAAGTGGAGGGGTAGGTGTGCGTTGGGGTATTTGGTGCCAGCTATGAGAGTGTCAGATGTTTTGCCGACGATTCCCAAGTCAAGGAGGAGGAGGATGATGGATGCGGACCACTTTTTCAGGGTGGCTTTTCCCTGGTGGGGGACGTATGCGAACATGGGTGAACTGGACCATCTAGCTCGCGTGTTTGAAGATATGGCGGCTACGACCGCGAAAGGTTTGACCCTGGAGGCTCAAGAGTTACGGTCCTTAAGACTGATGGAGCTGCAGTCAAGGACAGGTTTGGACTTCCTGTTGGCAAGTTCGGGAGGCACGTGTGCATTGATTGGTCAGGAATGCTGCACATTTATCCCCGAAAATGACATAGGCGGCATACAGGAGGTTATAGAGCATTTGAAGAATATTACTAGGGAGATGCAGCCCACGCGGGAGGACTCGTGGGAGGGCTGGGGTCAAAGTTGGTTGGGCTATATAGGATGGACAATTGCTAAGTATTTGCTGTGTGCTGTGGTGATGTTTGCGGTTATAGTAGTTTGTGTGAATGTTATCAGGGTGTGTGTGACGTACGTGTTCAGGACTCTCGGCGCGGTTGGTTCTGCGTCTGGGGACCCACACCGCTCGGTTGCGCCTGCGTATGCGATGATGGTGATAAGGGATGGCGCGGAGGGTGGCAGGGTGGGTGTGGGCGTTCCAATAAAGCCGAGGTGCCCGGCGTCCGCGCTGGCAACTATTCTCTGATCTGGGTGGTGGACATTCAGGGTTGGGGAGTGGGAGGGCCGGGGCGTGCGTGTGGGTGTGAGGCGGGGGACGTTCCTGGACGACCGTGCGTTGCCGTTGGCAGGATAGGGTTGTGTGTGCAATTGTGTTTTTTTTCCCCATAGTAGGTACGTTTGATTTGACTGTGTGATGGGGGGCGGTGTACCCGGGGTTCGGTGTTGGGTCTGGGCGGCTATGCATGGCCGTCCGGCAGGGCACTGGACTCTGGGGATGCTGGCCTGAAGGACGGGTGAGGTTGCCGGGATGCTGACTGCCTTGTACCTGTGGTGAGGTGGGTTTAGACCGCTGTGGAGGGGCTGTCAAGGTCTCTTCAGTAAACAGGGTTGACACCTCACGGCGTGCGTGGCGCGGCGTCCGTGGCATTCTTTAGGTTACCTCTGGGGGACACGTGTCTGGGTGACAGGTGTCCCCTGGGGGGTGTGGTACTAAATAATGGAAAAGAATGTGAAAAATGAATGTAACTATATTAATCAAGATGTTTTTGTTTTCCGAGGAGTATCAGAATTGGAGCAGGATCAAGCGGAAGTAAAGGAGAGCGGAGATTCAACAAAAAATAGGAACCCAGTGTGTTGACAGAGATCGAACGAGAAGAAAAACAGGGAGTAGAAACGGGTGGTATCACACACATGTATCAATTACAATTGTCTCATGTTTAAGAGTGTATGAGGAAAGTAAAAAGATACTCATACAGTGAATGAAAGGAACCTCTCAGGAATTTGATTATAAAGACAGAGTAAAGTACAAGTCCGGTTGATAAATTAACAAGAACTGTTGTCATTGTGTGCTCTGATCTCCAGCAGTTCGATTGGCCACGCGGAACACCACAAATCAGGTAAGAATAGGAATTTCAACTGAACAAGGGACAGAAGAGAATAGGAAGGGCCCACAGTGCCACTATTGGCTGTCCGAGTAGGAGTTAGTCACAAAAGCATAGACACCTACACTTAGATAGGGATTACACGAGCTATTGTTCTGCCTGTTGCCATTGTTACAAGAGAAAAAAGACAAGAGAAAAATGGGGCGAAAAAGCGCATATAAGAAAATAAAAGACACAACCGACGCAGGTAAGTCGACCGTAATTGGGTGGATGGAAGAAAGTCCAGTACAGATTATTGCCAATGAACACGACACGACAAAAGGTAACGAATATTATTTGAACAAAGCAATTTATATATCAAAAAGATGGAATGAAAGATGGAAGCTTTGGCCAGTCGATGGTTCTTTTGATTTGGAGTTAATAGCTCTTATAGGAACACTAATTAAGGCATACAGATATCAGGGGAACGATGAGGAAAGAGCAAAGAAAAGGTTGCAAGAAAATAGCTTTTTAAAAGCTTATGCACGGGAAGCTGAGAGAAGAGAAAGTGAAAAGAAGGCCATTGCAAATGGCAATGATGCAGACAAACCTGTAGAGGGGGTAGTCCAGGTCACCATAACTCCCCTGGCCCCTGACACAACACCTGTCACCGCCCAAAGTGCAGTGCAGTTAGCCTCACCCACCTCAGCCTCCTATCTTATGGCCCAACAGGAAAGAATTGAGGGAGCTTTAGCACCCCCGCCATATGTCAGTAGGAATGGGGAGACAATATACCCCATCCTACCTTTATTAGAGATGATAAGCCCTTACCAGTTGACAGATGATCTGGGGAACCAAGAGAAGGGACAAGCAAAGACATCTATTCAGCTGACAGCTAGGCAACCAGATAGGTCAGACTGGAATTGGTCAGACAGAGAGGGTGTGGCCGCCTCACGGCGACCAGACAGGTCAGCCCAGACTGGGTCAGTCAGAGAGTATGCGACCACCCCACGACCAAGGGAAAGGATAGAAGAGCTGACAGAGCGAACAAGAGTGATACAAGCAGCTGAAAGAAAGAATAAGGAAGGCTATGAGGCAATGTTAAAAGAGAAAGAGTGGGAAAGGGTGAAGGAGGCCTACGGTCAGCCTCAGAGAGAGTATGACCACCAGAGAGACCACCAGAGAGAGCCTGTCCACCAGCTGGAGTACCCCGAAAGCCTCCTACGCCCCGCACTATATATCGAGAGCTCATTCCGCCCCAGCATTTTACCTCCCCCCAACCCCAGCCCTGCAAGGGGGTAGCACCTGGCAGTCACAAGATTGGTCTCACAATACCACAGTTTGTGACTGTAGATGCAGTAGGTGAGGAGCCGGAGGCTATCGACATCATACTTGGGGGGCAGCTGACACGGATAAGAGACGATCTGACGGAGATAGAACAGGGGCTCATGGCTTTGGACAAAGATCAAGTGGTCCTAGCTGGACAAAAACCCGACCATGCGGCCATGGAAGCGGAGGGGGAGGAATATCACGCGTTCATAAGGGTGCGGGCTGGCATTGAGGGAAAGCAAATTGCCCTGCAAGACAAAAAAGGAGAGAAGCAAGAGGCCCTCTTGCAAGTACAAGAGGCTGTAAGGGAGAGAACGCAGACCAGATCACAGACGAAAAACAAGCAAGCCCCTATCCGCATGGCTCCTATAATAATAAGAGGACAGGACCTGGAATATCACCCCCTGAAGGTGTCGGACATGACACAGGTGACTGAGAAATTGCCGCCCCTCCAGAATGGGGCCAACCCTTGGATTGCCAAACTGGAGGAGTTGATGGTTGGCACAGAAATGGCAATGGGGGATGTCAAGAAAATATTGACAACCATGATGGGAAAAGACGGCATGGAAAGGATACTAGAGACGGCTCACCTGCATGGCCATGTGGGGTCTGGAGCGCATGATGCGGACCTGTTCACAGCGTACAGGGGAGTAACGTGGGCGGCCCTACGAGAAGCCTATCCAATGAGACTGCACGCAGACCAAATTCCGATTGGTACTTTGGAGACAACAGTGCACCCCAGGCAATACGTACGACAAGCCTATTCCGCGTGGAAGAACACAACTGGTCAGGAGGCGGGACTTGACCCTATGCATGAAGCCCAGTTAAGAACCAAGATTGAAAACGGCCTCCCCCTAGAGGTAAGACAGAAATTGGCCGAGGTGGTGTCATTGTCAAAGATGGCGCTGGAATTATATATGGATCAAATAGAGCATTACGTTGAACTGTATCGGAAAAAAGAGCAAAGAGCAAAGGAGAAGGATACGGAGCAACAACGTAAGATCATGTACCAACAGCCAACCGAGGTAGTAAAGGTAGTGGAATACCTTCAAGCCTTAGTCCAGGCCCCACAACCAAGAGGTGGGACAGGCTATGAAGGGGAACCACAGGGACAGAGACGGGCTCAAGTGGGAACACAAGGGGGTTATGTGCCAGACCAACAACAGAGGTCGAGAGGAGTAAACGGGTGGCAACCACGACCAAAAGGTGGAGGCAGAGGCCGGAATCCGAATGGATTCCCGGTGCGGAAGGTGGTGTGTTGGACGTGTGGGGAGACTGGTCATATCTCACGGGAGTGTGGACAGGCTTGTCAACCCAGAGAGGGAGACCAGGAAAGAACTTGGCAAGGCCAAGGTCAACCCCGAGTCCAAGACCAGAATGCGAACAATGGCCCGGTAAATCCAGCAAGAGGGCCAGATGAACCACTATGAAGAGGCCCAGAGAGTCCAATGGGGAGGTGTCAGCTGTCAGTGTCGTCTTTAAGGGAGGAGCCTATTGTGTGCGTAACGGTGAATGACAAATCTGTCAAGATGATGGCAGACACCGGCGCGGCCTACACGGTAGTACAACCCCAAGACGCGACGCACCTAACCTTGTCCGGTCGATATGTACGGACAATTGGATTTGAGGGAGTAAACCAGCTGACGGCTGTTACCGAACCTGTGACTCTGAGATATCAAGGCAGGGAAGCGACTCTCCCTGTGCTGGTCTCGGAAAGCACACCTATTAACTTACTCGGCCGAGATGGGCTGGGGTTACTGGGGATGGACATTAAATGTACTGCGGAGGGTTGCGTGATAGCCGAACGAGAAGACCAGTACTATCAGATGGTACAACAAATTGACAGTCAACCACCAGAGATCTATTGTTTAGGGGGATTGGACCAAGAGTTGCTTGGCCCCGCCTTACAATGGGAGAAATTTATTGCTGCCAATATGCCTGAAGCAAGGGATCCAAAGACCCCCTATCATTGCACTCTGCAGTATCATAGAGATGCAAACTCGTCACAGACTAAGGAGTGGCTGAGGGTGCAACCTGACAAAGTACAGCTGAATGCTACCAATATCATATTGGGGCCACAGGGAGCAGCGTTACGTATTGCACGGAGCGACTATCTGCTTAAAGAGCACGGCATTATGGATAGTGTTCCCCATGTGACTTTGAAGGTAATCAGCTCATGTGATCAACAACACATAGGCGAAATGATGAAAAAAGCTGAAGGGATAGAATTTGAACAGATGAAAGAAAACAAACGGATCTGGATAAGCCCTGATAAAAGGTTTATTAAGATCATGGTTCAAGGCACAGGGATGGGTCGTCCCCAAACTGTGCAATTATCCCAAGAGACACTGGGAGAACTCCCTAATGCATCAAGCCTCCAAGAGGACATGATGGAGGCGGTGCCTGAGACGCTGTGGGCAAAAAACAGCACTGACATTGGACTAATCAAGTCCGCTCAACCTGTGAAGGTGGAGCTTAGACCTGGGGCCACCCTGCCTTGGAAGAAACAGTATCCATTGAAGGAGAAAGCAGTGGCTGGAATCGAGCCACAAATTAAAGGACTTTTAGCTGCAGGAGTCTTACGGAAAACAACTGATCCCCGGAGCAACACGCCGTTGCTACCCGTGGAGAAGCCTGATACCTCTTACCGGCTGGTGCATGATCTAAGAGCTATCAACGAGGTGTTACTTGACTATCCATCCGATGTCCCCGACCCCCATGTGCTATTGACATTTATCCCGTCGAAAGCTGAATACTATACAGTTATAGATTTGTGTAGTGCATATTTTAGTGTGCCCTTGAGCGAGGAGTGCCAGCATTTTTTTGGTTTTACTTATAAGGATGAATATTATGAGTATACTAGGATCCCGCAGGGACTAAAGCATTCGCCACACATATTCAACAAAATCCTAAGGGAGGATTTAGAGGGGTTGGATAAAGTCGTGACCTCTAGGGTCATTCAGTACATGGATGATCTGATACTGTGCGCGGACGATCAGGAAACATGTCATCGCGATTCCGTGAAACTGTTGCAACTGTTGGCGGAAAACGGCCACAAAGTGTCGTTGAAAAAGTTGCAATATTGTAAACCTAAAGTGATCTATTTAGGACAAACAATTTCACAGGGCCATCGGGCTATTTCAGAAGAACATTTGGTGGCCATAAGGATGGCGCCCAAGCCTGTGACGGTACGACAGCTAATGGGATTTCTGGGTATAATGGGGTACAGCTCTCCTTGGGTCGAGAACTATACGAAAATAGTGAAACCATTGAGAGAGATGCTGAAAGAAACGGGCGTTGATAAACTGAGCAGTAAAGTGGTATGGACCGAAGATGGCTCACGGGCATTCGAAACAATCAAGTCCCGACTGTTAGAGGCGCCGGCCCTGGCGTTGCCTAACTATACCAAGAAATTCATACTCTACGTCTCTTCTTCACCAGATCAGAAGCAGGCGTGTGCGGTGTTGGCCCAGAACACAGGGGTGGGGGCGCGACCGCAGCCAATGGCGTACTACTCAATTGCCTACTCGGAAGTAGAGATGGGGATGGCTCCATGCTACCGAGAAATGGCTGGAGTGTATACGATGTACGAAAAAGCCGCAAGTATTATGATGGGATATCCAGTGGATATCATGGTGAGGCATGACTTAAAGAGTCTGTTGGAGTCCGGTAAATATGCACTAACGATGCCTCGCATTAAACACTACTACAGACTTTTGGAACAGGAAGACGTGACGCTGGTCAGGTGTTCCATAACGAACCCGGCAGCTGACATCCCTACGCCTGAGGATGGAGAACCCCACGACTGTTTAGTCGAAGTCGAGAGGTACTCTAAACTCAGAGCAGACTTGCAGGCATTTCCATTTAGCAGTCCAGATCTGGAGTTATGGACTGACGGCTCTTGCTATCGTGTTGGCGAGGGACTAAAAGCAGGTTACTCCGTGGTAAGGTCACAGGGCGAAGGATTTGTGGTAAAAAAAGCCGAAGCATTATCACAACCTTGTTCGGCCCAATTAGCAGAGTTGGTCGCACTGACGGAAGCATGTAACATGGCAGAGGGCAGAACTGTGAATATTCATACAGATAGCAGTTATGCTCACGGTACCGCATTTTTACATGGAACAGTGTGGAAAGGGCGAGGTTTTAAGAAAGCTGACGGAAGCGCCATAAAACATTGTAGTCAGATTAAACGGTTGTTAGAAGCAATTATGAAACCAAAGCAGATTGCGATAATCAAGTGTGCTGCCCACCAGTCTGACGAGTCAAAGATATCTTGAGGAAACAGAAGAGCAGACGAAGCTGCCAAGGAAGTGACAGGTGCTGACAGAGCAGGCAAGGTATTGGTTATCACACACAGAGTTGAGTTAGAGGACAAGATAACCTACAAGGATGTTTTGACTTTCCAGGAGGAGGCTAGTCAGGTAGAACGGAACCTCTGGATAACAAGGGGAGCTTGTCAGGATGATTCAGGTTTGTGGCGCAGCGTCAGTGGATTTGTGGTGGCTCCTGCTGGCCTGGTCGGACTGCTGATCCACACGGCTCACGACTTTTGCCATGCGCACAAAGGAGAGGTAAGGAGAAAAATCAGAGAATATGGCTTTTGGGCGCCAGATTTGACCAGTCAAATTGATCATGTGATACAGAGATGTGTAATATGTTTGAAAAACAATATACGTAAGGGGATTAGTGTGTCACCAGGACATATCCCCACGCCCAATGGCCCAATGCGAGACCTTGTAATTGATTACATTGACATGATTAAGCCCATTAATCAGAAGAGATATATTCTTGTCGTTGTCTGTCGTTTTTCAAGGTGGGTGGAGGCGTGCGCCACCCGGCACAATGATGCAGCATCTGTGGCTAAGTTCCTATGCCAGGAGGTATGTCCCCGTTTTGGTTTAATGGACAGAATCTCGTCGGACAATGGAAAAGAGTTTGTCGACAAAACTGTACGTTTAATACTCCAACATTTAGGCATAAAACAGCGATTGGGGGCCGATCCGCAGAGCCAGGGGATGGTGGAACGCATGAACGGGACGCTAAAAAACAAGCTGGTAAAGATCTGTCAACACACAGGATTGAATTGGTTGAACGCTCTCCCTCTAGCACTGATGGCATGCCGGTCAAGCGAGGTTCGCGGACTGCGTCTGACACCGCACGAAATGATGTTAGGTCGCTGCATGGTAGTACCAGGTTTGCGCGCGACAGGCAAAGGTCCGAGTTTGGACATCCTGGACAACGACATGCGTGAGTACGTAAAATACATGTCAAAGATACACAAAAGTATTCTGGATCATGTCTCCAGTAGACAGGAGCATGAAACCGGGGAGGAGGTGAATAGGCAGACTACACCTCAAATCATACCAGGCGACTATGTTTATGTAAAAGTATTTAGACGCAAGTGGTTTGGCGCGAGACGAGAAGGGCCATACAAAGTCGTTCGAGCCACCGAGAGGGCTTTACAAATTCAAGGATCGCCTATGTGGTTTCACGTTACTCATTGTGTAAAAGCAATCAATACGGACCAAGAATGGGAACCTGAACCACAAGACCTTGAAGGTAAAACCGGGGCATCGCAACCGTTACACGAAGGCGAAGTGAAAGCGGCGGAAGATGAAATTGGGGTGGCGCTAACCCCAAACGATGGGGAAGACCCGGATGATTATGGCGAGCCAGACCGAGGGGGCCACGATTGGCCACCAGTAGAAGATGAAGGTTTTTTACAGGAACCAGACAGAGGAGAAGATTATGAATTGGAACATAATAATTTCTCCTCTGTGGATTTGGAGAAGGTACCAGAAGAACCGGAGGAACCAGTGCTTAGCACAAGCCCGGAACAAGATACTCGACCAAAACGAGTCATCCAGAAGCCTAAACGGTATACATAGGCGAAAGAAGGGATAGTGTAACTGATAGGCCTTGGAGAGGGCGTGTACATATTAATTTTTCATTTTTCATTAGCTGAGCTCTCTCCTTTTTTAGAAATGTTTAGATAGTAAATGCAATGTAAGGTCTTTTCTTTCAGAGTGAATTGCACAAAACAGACATGTTTGGTTAAGAAAAACACATAAGTATAGTCTAAACCTGGTAATTGGTACGATCATCTTTTTGTATAAAGGGACGGACCTAGACTGAAGTGAAATTGATATAACTGATACATTGTGTATAACCGGCAAATGAGTGGAAATTGTTAAACGGTGTGAGTGAATAGAGAACTGTGTAAACAAAAATGGATTCATAGTCGGTCAGTGGAGGAGGGAGCTAATGTGGGTGTTGAAAGCAATTGATACTAACAAATATGGAAAATGAGTCAGAAGGATTCTGGAAAGGTTTGGCTCTGAGGTAATTAGGCTAAACAGTAAGGTTAAGGTAATTGTAAACAGTTTGTTTGAGAAAATACTAACAAGTATATTGGGGATCATTAATCCCCAAACCGGGGAACTGTGGTAGATTTCCGTCAAATAGCAAACTGTGTATGTGTACAACAAATCAGAATGGCAGAAACACCAAGAGGTAAAATACATTCACTATTTTCCCCCGCTCCTCTACCTCTATAAACATAAGAAACGAGACACATCGCTGACTTAATAACGCAGCTGCTTGGCTCAGACTTCCTAAAAGGGTGTTGAAACAGGCAGACGCTGATTAAGTGAGAGATAGTGATCGTCTGATCTTCCTGGGAAAGTCAACAAATGGGTGATTTTACAACCCAGGGCCCTAGGCCCATCTGGTCCAAACAGATTGAATACAAAGAAACTGCCTTGGGAGACGCCAGACTGTCTCTTCTGAAACAAAGGACCAGTTGATCAAAGAGAGACCATTTGAATCCACTCCGTGACCTAAATCAGTTCAAAACGTCACGGTAGTGAGTTAGCCAATGAGAGCTGAGAATAAGTGTTCTCCAATAGGAACGCTCGAGGCGAGTTTTGGAAACGCCCGCTTGCCGTAAAATTAGAGGCGGAGCCTAAATTGGATATAACCAAAACTCCTCGCCAGGAGAGACACAACAAACCCACAGACCAGACCCAGGAAGCCACTACCAAAACACACTCTTTTTCTCCACTAGACCCTGCAGCAGAGAGACCGACGCAGCAAAAACATCCTTGAAGAACGAACAACGAGCAGCTACAAGCTTTTTAGATATTGAACGTTTAGACTGAATTCTACTGTCCTTCGGCATAGCGATTGCTTCCGGTAGAATTCATTGCACCATTCTTTCAAATATTTGATTTGTAATCTGATTGAAATCCTTTTTTCATTAAAAACGGATCCTTTTCAAACTGCTCGGACTTCGACTTATTCAACTGCCGCGCCGTGGTTCTCTCTCAGGTGTACGAGCAGAAACCAGATTATACATTGGTTATCTGCATTTGGCGAGAGTAGGACTTCCAAGAGCTTTGTAAGGTTTAAATCACAACGCAGAGTAGGAGTTAAAGCTAGGAAGTTACTGCACAGCGCAAAGCTAACTCAATGCACGCTAGCCACAGACAAGTCTGTGAACAGGGTTTATAACAAGGCCAAAGTTTTATATGTGTGAACCCGACACCCGTGTGTATGTTGCAAGACACCGAAGATTTGATAGAGAGAGAGAGCGGCCTGAAATACCGTGGTACCTTTACACACACATGCATTACTGCAGACCAACACAACAGTGTTGCGGCTCAATATCACTGTTTAAGCAACAGAGCACACAACTAACCTCTACCTTTATGTGAAGAACCTAATCTTCAGGTTGAGACAGAAAAAAACCTTTTTCAACCGAGTGTAAGCCCCGGAGGGACGGTAAAGGACTGGAGGCTGGTCTCGACGATCCCTACCGTCACCTCCGAGCGTGGATGGGCCGGCTGCAGTGGCCGAGGCGCCCTCTCTCCTCCTGGCCTTCTTCGCTGAAGGGCCAGCAGTGGCGGTGGTAGCAGCGGCGGCTTCGGCGGCGGAACCTCGACGACGAGCCTTCCGTCTGACTCCACCGGCGACATCGGGCGGGGGGAAATGAGGCTGGAGCACGGACCGCTCCTCCTGCATTTCCCTGCAGGTTGAGGTCATCAGCTGCAACGCCGACCCGAAGAGCCCAACATCGGAGAGGGGTGCCGTCAGAAGTGGAGTCCTCTTCCTTTCCGGCACACGCGCCTGCTCCAGCCAAAGGTGGCGCTGGGCTAGAGTGGCCAGGGCGCGTACTTTCCCAGCGGCGACGGCCTGCAGCTGGATCAGAGGCAGGATGGCTCCTGCCGCCTGGGCGAGCTGATCACGTTGCACTTCAGTCAGCTCCGTACCGCCCGTCATTATCCCGGACATGAATCTCGCCAGCTGCGCGATGTTAGACGTGGCAACCAGAGATTGAGTCGCGGAGATGAATGAATGGTCACTCCAGTAAGCCAACCGTCTCGCAGATTTCCCATGGGGAACCGGCTTCCGCAAAGGCTCCTACACCACCTCAGGACAAAGGAGAGCTACCATCGGCCTATCAAGCCGAGGCACCCCCTCCTTCATACCTTCTACCAAACCCACCACCCTCGTGACTCGCACGAAGGCGGGGGTGAGGCCCGTGATGTGGGAGACCACCTGTCCCTGACGGACGTAGGCCTCCATCGAGGGGTAACCTGGTGTAACCTGGACGGGAGGCGGACATGTCTCCACCGGGGCGTCAAACAAGAACCCATCTGCCTCTACCATGTAGTCCTCAGTTTCCATCGGCCACGGAGAAGCAGACGCATCCTCATCCGGCTCCAGCAACTCCCCAAAACCAGGCCGTTCGCGTCTACAAGCCACCATCTTCCGACGGGAGCGAGCAGACGCAAAAAGCTTGCGTCTCAAATCCTCCGCCACCAGAGGAGTAGGCCACCCAACAGCGGACGACTCTCCGGCAGCAAAGGAACCAGAGCAGGAACCAGGCCATCTCACAGGAGACGGCGCTGGTGCACCAGCTCCTTGGAGAGGCAAACTACCCACCGGACGCCTACCGGGCGCGGATGCCGTCCACGACAGTGGCGTCAACCCCGCTCCAAGACGCACGGCAGAGGAGGAAATTAAGAACCGCTGGTGAAGGGTAACGTTGCTAGCGCGACCCTCCGAGGTAAACATTATGACTTCGCTTTTTTCTTTGTAAAAGTATGAGAGAAAGAAAAAAGCAAGAAAAAATTTAAACACGTAACTCAACTTTCTTCAACTTAATACCCTTGTCAAGTGATTGGATATACAGGCACTTTCTTGTGGTGAAAGTGAAGAAGGAGGCGAGTGTGGGGCCACACACCTGCTTATGAAGGTAGCGGTGTGGCCAGACGAATGTTGGTATGTAAAGGTACATTGTGAGTTTTTATTCAGTGCATATGCACGAAGTGAGATATGTGCAGATGACACTGAGCGGAAGCTAGTATGATATAGAACAGCATATTCACATTTATTAAATTTAATTTATTAAAACCACAGACTCACTGAAATGGACAGACTCGAACAGGAATGTGTCTGTTTGACTCATCCACTGCCTGGACACATCTACTGACAAATATACTGCATGGGAAGAACTTCGTTTCGTCTTTGAATGAGTGATGCATGATTCATTTGTGATGAATTCATTTGGAATGACTGAGTGCTGACCTGTGGACAGGCCCGGACTGGCCATCAGGAGCAATTTTTTAGTTTTTTATCTTTTTTTTTTTTTTTCATGCTATTGTTTCTAGTTGTGGCGCGATAGTTAGATAACCTAGGTGGGTGGGGAACAACCAGGATTTCACTGTCTGCGACAGAGTTGGAGAACTATCTGACTCTCTCTCCCGCGTGATTTTGTTTCGTAGCCACAGTTTGCGGAGATGCTCTCTGATTGGCCACTGACGTTTCTGGTCATGTGACATGTGCGCCCAATCGCGTGACGCCTGTGTCTTTGCCCATTTCCGCCTCGAACAGCATGCAAACTACCTAACGCCTAGTTTATCACTGGTTAAGCTTAGGCGACTCTTTCGAAGTTGGTTAAGGTTAGAGTTTGGAATCAGGGCTGGTGTTCTATCGCCCTGCTCTAAGACAAACTCTAACCAACTTCGAAAGAGTGCCTAAGCTTAACCGGTGAAAGAAACAGGCGTCACACGATTGGCCGCACATGTCACACGACCAGAAACGTCAGTGGCCAATCAGAGAGCGTCTCCGCAAACTGCGGCTACGGAAAAAAATCATGCCTCTCTCCCTCACGCGGATCACACACACACAATGGAGCCGTGCTGCTGCTTGTGATTGGTGGAGGCGGGACCAGGCGATACAACTGATTGACAGCGGAGGCGGCGAATGGAATGGCAGATGGCACTCAGATGCAGAATAACAGCCAGGCAATGAGCCAGGTAGTGAGGGACTCGGGAGAGATACAGTAGAGCGAAAGTCAATTAACATTGATGTCAAGATGGACAGTGGAAGAAAGAGAAAGGGTGGAGGAGAGAGGGATACAACAAAGAAAAAGAAAGGCCCTTACAGGAGATGCTGCTAAATCCGGCAACATTTATCAAATGTTTTCTTGCACCAAGATCAAGGAACCAGTGATAAAATAAACATGTGGATGTTAGCTAGCTAACGTTACCATGCAATGCATCATCTCCCCTGTCAAAAACCCAATGTTAAATCTGCCAAGAAACAAATAAATAATTTAACCCTTGTGTTATCAAAAAAATAAGAATCTGATCAGACACAAGGGTTAAGTTGTTGTTCCCTTTCTAATTTCCTCAAAAACATATAGTCTAGTTAATGTGATCAATATTATTTGACAATTGATGCTTTTTGTTGGAAATTTCAGTCAGTGAGCTCATACTTTGAGCTCATTTTATAGTTAAAATGATTGAGACAACGCAATCTTCTGTCTTCGTTGTACATGGATGCGTGTGCTCACCACACGCAATACATGTGTCACTATTCTGGCAGTGGCTACTGTTATTATAGTATTGTAATGAAAGGTCTGTTATTTAATGTTTGTGTAAAGGGCTATTTTAACTGTTGGTGGGTAGTGCATCAGTAAAGTGAATATGGTATTGTGCTCTTGCTCTGTTTGAATAGGTGGAGAGAGTAGCATTGTGCTCGTGCTTTTTTCTTTTTGAAGGTGGAGAGAGTAGCATTGCTAGTGCCACAACAGTTTTATTTGAGGTTCATAACAGTACATTGTACTAAGCAATTGTTGGCTCATTAGTTTGTGATTCACATGCACTAAAATTAACCAGAATGCAGGAAATTAATCTTTGTAACAAAAAAAATCGCGCTATATCTCCCGGTATGAATTATTTCCCCAGTCCGGCCCTGCAGGTTGCATTCATTTATTTTATTTATTTAAAATGTTTTGGACTTCATGGTGTTTTTGTTTTGTTCTTGATTTATTGTGATGTTTCTTCTTGACTTGTTTAAAGAAGATGTGTCCGGCCCATGGGGACATTAACGTGTACAAATACATTTGATTTGATTTGATTTATGTATTATGCTCAAGTTATTCTACACATTATTTGTGCTGTTGGGTTGCATTCAGACTAAAGAAGCAAATTAGGTCTGCTATTATCCATGACTATAATTATCTGCTCAACAACAAGCAACATCATCAGCTTCATCATCGACACTCACCCAATACATCATGGGATGCCATAACAGCAACAACAGCAGCTGCTTTCAACATGGATGTCGATAAATGATCACAAGTAATTTGCAGTTGGATCTATTAGTTTTATAAAATCTCCAAAAGGACACTGCTTTAGGACCACACAGAGCTTTGGAAAGCTACAACGGTAAGCTTGCTAACAACAAAAGAGAGCACGTTAGTAATAGTAACGTGAGTGATATTATGTTGGATACGGCAGCATCGACCCGTTGAAAAGAAACACACCATGTGTCGTTTGTTAACTGAGAGTATACTGGTCGATAAGCAGTTTACAACCTCACCTGCTCATCATTATTAGTGATGAATGATTTAAATGAAATTTCACCATCATCACTATGAAACAGTAAATGATCCCACATCGCAGATGAGATCCTTGATAGAAGGGCCAAAGGCTTTGCCATCTCTCCACCAGTACACTGCTGCCATATAACCCTGTACCAAAGCACAAAAAGTTGTGTCTTTCTCAATGTGGGAGTGTGTCTACAGTAGGTGTGCCTTTGTAATAAAAAGCAAAAAAAAAGAGAAAGTGAGAGAGCAGAGAGAGAGAAAGAGGAGGAATGCTAATTGCAGTGATATACAACACTGTCAGCAGTATGGCAGAGGTGGCTGAGAATGAGGGCTAGCTTTTCACAGTTCCCCTGCAGTTATACTCAGAGACTCTGCAGGTGAAATGCCACCACATTACAGCTCTGTGTCTTGCTACATCTGTAACAACTTTTCCTCTCTGCTTCACTCTAGCAGTAGCCTGGAGACAGACATTAATTCAAGCACTGATCCAGACCTTGTTTTCCATTCATTGGGATTTGTGGAACATGATCTTTGGACTTTTGGGACAGAGCCTTCAGCGTGGCATCCCCTACCCTCTGGAACTCTCTCCCCCCCGAAATCCGCAACGCCCCAACCCTGGACACCTTCAAATCCGCTCTAAAAACACACCTCTTCACCAAGGCTTTTCCCCATCAGTTAGTTTAGATTAGATTAGGTCCATTATCCCTTACCTTCCCTCATCCCCTCTTCCCCCCCCCCCTACTTTCCTTGCCCTATTTATTTTTTATTTTTTTGTCCTGATTGTGAAGCGACCTTGGGTTCTATGAAAGGCGCTATATAAATTTGATCTATTATTATTATTATTATTATTATTATTATTATGATCCACAGATTAGCAGTTAAGCTAATGTTTGTAACTAAAGAACACGTCCTTTTTCTTTTCTTTTTTGAGACACTCATTTGAATGTGGGATTATTGTGAAGGAGACGCAACCAGATGCAATTATGAATTATTGAGAAGGTACCAAAATAACTACAAAACACACACACACACCCCACCAATGCACACATACGCCAGACACCAAGTACCTAGAGCGAAATCCGGTATACGGTGGAGGTAACAGGAGACCACCTTTGTTGCATAATTGATGGTAAGAAATGAGCATCCTCTCGGTAGGAGCTGCCTTCTGGTTCAGTTGATTAAGACAAATAAACTTCAGAAAGTATTTGCTGTATGTGACCTTGTGGCAAGTGTACCCTGGTGATCTCCCAGTGGTTCGGCTATAAGAGATGCTGCATAAGCAGCCTTTACCACTGTCAGTTTACCAATAATACCATCAAATAATAATAATACTGTCTAAACTACTGTTTAGACAGGAGGAACTTACCTTGAAAACTTCAATTGGCCTTTTGCAGTAGTTGCCTTCAGATTCGATAGTCAGATACAGTAGCCTACAGTGAAATACAACCATCATTACACCAGTTTCTAACTGTGTGCCTTTGAAATGGGATTTGATTGAGAATTTAAGTCAGCTACCGTTTCAAAGGTATGCCATATCCTTACAGTAATCCCCTTCTCAGATAGAAATGCGTAGAGGATCTTGAACCCAGCAAGTTTACGAGACTAGAATACCTTCCTTGTGCGATATAACGGGCTCTTTAGAGGTCTATGAATACAAATTGGAGCTTAAGAGAAATTTATCATGCAGTTCATGATACCCTGGTACTGCACATGAAGAGCACACCGACATAATGGTATGCATCGCAGCTACTGTTATATTTAACAACTTTCCAGCGTTGAAAGTGACAATCAAAACTTCGATAATTGACTGGTCAGTTTTAATTTCCTGAGCCTGAATCCACGGCGGATTGAAATACAACCATGAACAGTAGGAGACGGCAGCCCTTGAAAACTGCCGGTCGAGTGTGTCTAGCAATCCACCAACCACTCTGGCTGATTTACAGAGCGGGAGGGAAGCGGCCGTGTCTCTTGGCTTTATTGTATATTTCCATCTCTGTCCATGACATTTAGAAAGCACAGGGCCATATGGTCAAGGATATATCCTGGCTCTTTTTTTCGGACTTCTCCAAAGATCCCCATAAAGTGCCCGGCTCCTTGGAGAAGGAGTGAAATGCCAGCAGACATTTAGGGAATTGGCAAGGGATTTGATTGCCTGTGCTCCATAGGAGATGACTGGGAATAGAGAAGAGTGTTGTGATTGCTGTATCTCTAGGCGGGTGTGTAAAAGAGCCAGTTCCCACTATATCCTTCACTCCGGGATTCAATCAATATCAAATTAGGCGCTATCAATAATTCACTGTTGGCTTATGATTGGATCTCATTATATAGCCAGCTCTGGGTATACATTTGTACTTTGAGTTTTCTCTTACATCTGTGTGACAACAAATAAAGAACAGCTTCTATACCACTACTGTAACCGTTACTACTGTATATCGTGGGTTGGTACTCTACATAAGAGTACAGTCAAGATGTTGGCTACATATGGGGAATACACTTTATTGCCTGTTATGCCCTTAATGCAGTAATGTCGATGTATAGTACAGTAATTACACTGAAACATGTAACTTAATTGAAGGTTTCACCTCTTCAACGATGGAATTAATACAGGATACACAAAGAGCAGGATATTTGAGTTTTGGGAGGGGGCAGGGTGATGAGCTCTCTTCATCGCTGAGCTCTCTTCATCATCCTGTCCAATAATTCAGGAGGTTCAATGAAGGGTTCTCACGAGCAATCATTCCCCTCCTAACTATGATAAGACCGGTGTCATCTATATGAATGTTTTTTTTGCAGGTTCAGTGAAATACGCGGTCAAGGGAACCGCTGAATGGATCGGCGGAGACAATGTTATCTGAAATTGAACTGCGGCTCGGTCACGGTGTGTTCCTAATGTCATCAGGTGGAGATGGGATTGGCCCTGAGAGATAAATGGAGCTGTGTAATTATGTGACTTTATCAGGGCCAGGCAGCCTGGAGCTGGGAGAAGACATCCATCGCCGTGTCCTTGTCATGGTCCCTCTGAATGGCACGCTGGGCAGGGGCACAGTGACAGGAAGTGCCATGCCAGCACGGGGCCGGGGCACAGCGACGGGATTAAGTACCATTCTCAGGGTAGTTAGGCTCCTTAGTATCAGATCATAGATGCTTGCCAGATAGCAGAACGTTTGATGTTACTTAGCGATTAGTCTAGTTTTAGTTTAGTTCATTTAGCACGTTTAAAAGACATACAAAGAACAAATACAAAAATTATTAAGAGATAAATGCCAAAGCAGAGGCAAGAGACCCAAAACCTATGAGAGGCCTCCACTTGAAAATACATTCAACAAAAAACAAAACATTATGTTAGCTTTCTATGAGCTCAAATTGAAGACAATGGAAAAAGAAATTAAACATTGCAGAGGGAAGGGACAGAAATACGAGAAAAAGAAATATGTTCTATCTACATTGAATCTTGGTCCATTAGGAACATCATGAGGCCTTTTGAGACATGTGTATGGTATGTTCTACATTTTACATTGTGACACAGAGGGAAAGAAAGAAATATTGTTCTGGGACTAAGAGTTTGGCTATAGACATTTCACTATTTTGATGGGGTTCTGTTGTGACTGGAACCTGTGATGCCCAAGCTAGTATTTCAGCTGTGTTGGTCATTTACCACTCACTCTCTGTGTACACACACACACACACACACACACACACACACACACACACACACACACACACACACACACACACACACACACACACACACACACACACACACACACACACACACACACACACACACACACACACACACACACACACACACACACACACACACACACACACACACACACACACACACACACACACAAGAACAATTGTGGGTGCGAATGAAATGCAAATGTATTTGTATGCTTGGGGAGTGCATGGGAAGAGAGCGCTGAGCTGTGAAACCTGACTGGTGTGCTGCGCGGGTGTTTCATTCCGTTTCATTCTCTCCTCTGCCACAACTCCGTGCCACGTTCAGCGGCTCTGACCTTTTACCGCGTTACTGTCCCGGGGTGAGAGGGTGCCAAAATATTATAGCTACCCCCTGCCCCTCAGCCTGTAAATTCCTGTAAAATTCCTGTAAATTCCCCAATTAATTATGATGAATTGAAAATGGGGGACCCTGATGTACAGTAAACAAGACGAAAGTCTTTCTCTGGTCTGCATCCCCTTAACAATTGTGTGTATTGAGCTGTACTGTATTGTACCCATTCTGCAATCTGTTAATGAAATTCAATCAATCAATCAACACACACACACATACACACAGAAAAACACACACACGCACGCACACACGCACACACACACAGAGGGAGCAGGCATCACGTTTGGTGCATGTGATCTGAGCTGACAGTGGAACACTTACAGTATGCTGGAATATTCAGGCCAATGCGCTGCCATGTCTGTCAGCAGGACCAGGGCAGAGTGGCAAGAGGGATGCTCTTTCCACACTGGGTTACAGCACTGTCCCAGATAAATAAAATTGGGGTAACGCTGAGCACCCAAGGTGCAGCGGGGTTGTGCCGCCAGAGAGGGATGACATCATCAAACTCCTCACTCACACACAGACCGTGTGCAATCAATAATAGATGGGAGCAGCAGCTAACAGAGTGGAAGAGGCACCCAAAGTCTGGTCTGATGTAGTTCTGCGAGGAGGTTTTAGACAGGAGGAGTCTGGTCTTGTGTAGTTCTGCTGGGTGTCTGGTCTGGTGTAGTTCTGCTGGGTGTCTGTGAGCAGGTTTTAGACAGGAGGAGCGCCACATATATATGTATATATATTTTTTTTGATCCACTTTTTCTCCTCCTGTTTTTTCTGAATTTTTCTCCCGTCCCAATTTAGTCGTTATGCCAATTCCCCCCTCCCCTTGCTGGTCGTTGCTCGCATGTGCCCCCCACTGGTCGGTCTAGGGAGCCCTGAAGTCTATCAGATGCTTCCTCCGAGACAGCCAGCAGCATCTTTTCACCTGCCAGCGCGGACTCTCATTGGTGAAGTGTAACGTGTGGGAGGTCACACTACCCTCACCATCTCCCTTCCTCGCTGTGCAGGCGCCCTGACCGACCTGTAGGAGTCGCTGTTTACAACGACCAGATACCACCCCACCGGCTTCCCTCCCGCTGACTCTGCCAATCGAGCCAGTATGACGGCCGGCCAAGCCGGAGGCAACACTGACAGCCGGATTTGATACCAGTGTCTCTTGTCTCTTGCGTTGGTGACGAGCGCCTAGTCCACTGCGCCACCCAGCCGCCCTATATGTATATATTTATTCAAGTGCACAGGTTTCATGTAGATTGAAAAAAGAAAAAGAACATGAATACTCTTCCACCCACCCTTCCTTCTGGTATCTGCACATTATGTACAATACTTGCACCCAGCCCCCCTCCCCCTTATCATACCTAAACTCTACATTAACCCCCCCCCCCCCCCCCCCCCCACACATCATTGTTATCATCAGAGGTAGATACATATATATGGGTAAACCTTTTATATCACATTCACAAACCATACAATAAGTAAATACATCACATACAGGGGTACTGTACATGTATACATACAAATATACCGATATACATACACATGTATGTACACATATACAAACACGCATTTAAAAGAAATGTAAAAAGTGATTAATAAAACAAAAAAATAATGGGAGAAATTATTTGATGAAATTACGAGGAATCAGTTTAAGCTACAAATGATGAAGCTGTTGTTGCTTACATAAATCACGTTCAAGGTTGTCTGATGTAATCGTTTTAGATACTATACTTATACTCTATGACATAGTATACGAATTATTGTACATGTATAGGCATGCTAATCTCTTACATGGACATGTTACTGAAACACACAAGTATTCCTTTTGCTTGTTTTGCTTCACCCTCTTTGATCAGGTCTTTCTCTGTTTCCTCTTTAGGTTTTCTTTTGGCCTTATCTGGACCCGACTGGAGAAGATTATTAAAAGATTATTTTTCTTTGTTGAGGCCATTTAGGATTTGAAATATGAGTTCGGTTTCAATAGCACGCGTTTTCACGAGTGTTATTATTGGGCAGGGATGGAAATCATCAGAAGTGCCCGGAGAGAAAACCAAGGGACATTTAGGTCATATTCATTTCCCCATCAACTTCCTCGAATCCCGCTTTTATCTCCAGCAAAGTAGCACACTTCAGATTGGCAATATATTTGCAAAGCGGCAGCCATTCTCTCGGACAAGATTAGAGGTGTAATAACCCCCGGCCTTATCCCCGAGTATCGGGCCGAGCGGGAAAACACAGCAGAGATCAACATAAACATGATTAGGTTACGAGCGGCGATCCAGTCTGGAGGCAACGTTCCACTCCGGCTCGTCTTTGAGATAATGCCCTATTTAATTAGAAACGGAGGATATCGCATTGTTTTTTAATGAGAGGACCACTTTAGCAGATCATACGAGGCATCGGAGAATGGTAGGGAAGGAGGATAATGGCTGCATCAGGGATTCAGACGAGGCGTGTTCCCTCTCCAGTGCCCTTTATTCTCTGTTCTTTATTCCTCCCTCTACTAATGGATTTTAACAGGGAGGGGAGTTACTTTCCCTGTGATTCAGAGTCGGGCGGATATGTTACAGTAAACTTCCAGATTTGCATAAAGCTGAGTGAATTCAGTAAAAAGTTGTACCCCCCTCCTTTTTCACACATACACACACCATGCTGTACTTGTGTGTGTGAGTGTGTGTGATTCCTGTCTCGGTGCAGCGGGGGCCCGTCAGCAGGGTGCGAATGAAATGCAAATGTATTTGTATGCTTGGGGAGCGCATGGGAAGAGAGCGCTGAGCTGTGAAACCTGACTGGTGTGTGCTGTGCGGGTGTTCAGCGAGGCCGTTTCATTCTCTCCTCTGCCACAACTCCGTGCCACGTTCAGCGGCTCTGACCTTTTACCGCGTTACTGTCCCGGGGTGAGAGGGCGCCAAAATATTATACCCCCTGCCCCTCAGCCTGGGGGCCCGCACACTGTAAATTCCCCAATATTTTACGCTTCTAATGTGTCTGGCCTCTATAGTGGGGGGAGGGGGAGGGGGAGGGGAGGAAGGGGTGGGGGTTCTGGAATAGACCCACGAGGAGTCAGGGAGTTATACCAGGGGTGGGAAAACCAGGGGTGGGAAAGACTGAGGGAGGAATGAACTTGTGGTAAAATGCACTCTCTGACTGCTGATGCATCTTACTTAACAAGGCCAGTTAATGACTTGTCAGCTGGCAAAGGTTAATGTATGATATATCAGTGGAGCAAAGGGTAATGTATAATGGGTATACCTTCTTGGGGGGGGGGGGGGGGGGGGGGGGTTGCATATTTGGATTTCATATTCGATTAGCAGCAGCAGCCAAGCGGAACAGGCTGTATGAGATTAGTATGTTCCTCGCACAGAGATGTGGGTATTGAGAGTGGAAAGTCGAAGAACACCCCACCACGGCCACCACCCCAACCCACCCTCGTGCTATGGGAGGCTCTCTCGCACAATTGTATTTGGAGGCAAGGTATCGACGGCGTCGACAGGCTGATAAGAACTCTGTCGGGGACGACCGGAGCGCCACAGCGCTAATAGGAGGCGTGCTGTCATCATCTTAGCAGATCCCCGCAGACTCTGAAACGTCGATGGCGCATTGTGACATGAATAAGAAATGCCGCCCGCAAGGAGCAGGGGGGGCCCCCGCCATCAAAATGTGATCACTTGTGCTCCCGGTCAGAGGATAAACCAGGCCGGCAGGACCCGCCTGACAGTGGGCTGACATACACCCCTTCGCCTTGCTCCGCGAACCCTGCCGCGCCCCGCCGGCGTGCCCCGGTGATTTGTCACGTCTGTGTCACGGCCGCGTGAGGACATAAAATACCCCGGGACACCCACCCCTTGTGGAGAGACACTATTGATCAACAAACAACGCTTTATGAACGAGACCACTACTCAGAATACCAGCAGAGAGATGGACGGTGGGTACCTTGGACGGTCACTCTGAGTGTGTTGTATTGCTGTAAAAAATTGCCCATAATGACCCCGGCCCAGGCCTGTCTGACTCATTGTCTTTGCTTGTCATATTCCTCTCTCTCTCTCTCTCTCTCTCTCTCTCTCTCTCTCTCTCTCTCTCTCTCTCTCTCTCTCTCTCTCTCTCTCTCTCTCTCCCCCACCCTCGAAGCTTATACCTCCTTTATTTTCCATTGTCACTGAATTGTTTGGGTCACTGGAGAAGGTGTTCACCAACATGTTTGTTTGCCTGGCCACCATCTCTTTCTCTCACTGTCGGTCTTTCTTTCTCTCTCCCTCTTTCTCTTTGTCTCCATCTTTCCCTCTCTCTTCCACCATCTGCCCTTCGTTCACCATCTCTATCTGTTCACCTTCAATTTCACCTTCACCTTCATGATAAAAGAAAAGGAATAATCTCTTCCGTTATAGCTGCTGTCTGCTTTCCACCTAGCTCTATTGACGAGCTTTGTATATATATACAAAGCTCTATAACAAACCGCGGATTCTGAGGGTTAAGTCAAAACTTGTCTAATTATTTCAAGTTCGCATTGTGTTTTCAAAGGGATCAACAGAAAGCTCAAAGAGTCTCGACAAAGGCTGCTGTTGAAATACAGTATATTACCTTTTTCTCTCCATAGTCTCCTTTCAAATTCTCCAGCCGAGCCTTATTCTGTGGTTTTCTGGGAAAGCTTGACGAACGCTCTGTGCTGCCACCACTGGTCACCAAACACATTACTATCACTGTTAATCTGTCAGGTCAAGGTGCTGATCTTATTGGCGACCAGTGGTTGCAGCACAGAGCGTTCGTCAACTGGAGGATTTGAAAGGAGACTTAGGAGAGAAAAGGGTAATTGTATACTGTATTTCAGCAGCAGCTTGTGTTTTCACCCCACCAGCCTTTGTCGAGACTCTTTGAGCTTTTTGTTGATCCCTTCGAAAACACATTGCAAACTTGCAATAATTAGTTAGGACGAGTTTTGACTTAACCCATAGAATCTGTGGCGGTTCATTACAGAGCTTTATATGTAATGCATACAAAGCTCATCAATAGAGCTACTTTCCACAATACGTCCCACCTCCTCTCCGACAGCACCAGCAGCCGTTCACCCCAGTAGCCATCCCCATGGCCCTTAACCTCCCCTACGGCAAAGTCTTGTGATGACACTGCAGGCCATGTTAAGATTAGATTTGAATTTATGAAGATTGCCTCACCTGGCTCACCGGTGTAATCTATGCCGTCGTTGTAATTCACGTTTGGACCCTCATTTCCAATGCAGTCAAGGGGACCCATATTTCACTGTGACAATGTAATCACTGGTCCACATTAAAAAGTCATTATTGTTTAGAATCGCGGAGCCCGGGCCGAGAAAACAGGGACTGTACTCCAGGCGTCGTTGTCGTTCGCACGGATGTTTACCCAAGAACAGAGGGCGAAGTGATTTAAACCGCAGCTTACAACCTTATTGATCGCACAGGGGGTTTTGACGACATGAAGACATACACACACTCACACTCACATACACACACACATACACACACATACACACAGTATAATATCATTGTCCAAAGGGTCCACAGCTACTGATTAGCAGGTAATCTCAGTAATAAGCTCTCTGATCTCCACAGATTAGCAAATGGATAAATACGGTACATGTGCTCTAATGCCTTAAACAAGCTTTAATATGTATCTCCTCTGGTCTTACATTACGTTATCTTTTCTAATGTGTTTTTTTGTATTAAGCTAAATGGCGTCCGGCTTTTGCTCTATGAGCTCAACCAACTTGATTTTTGAAGTGGCGGCTCCTCTGAGCCTACGTCCTGTAAAGATCTTGAAAAAACACAGCGTTTGTTTCTCAAAATGGCTCTTTAGTGGAAGTGCTACTTATATACATGGTAATTGTTTGCCAAGTGATAAGGGCCGTGCTCCCATGTGGTGGTGTGTTTTCTTTTTTCAGTTTTTTTTCAGTTTACTCTCTTATAGGTCCTGAATCTCATTTAAGCACAGGTTGATTGCACTCGCGTTTCATCTTCTTCTTCACAGCAGCTAGGGGAGGGAGTCATTTCTTGAAGATAAGCCTGGATAAGTCCTCAGCCACAGTGTTTTATAGCTGACTGCTCTGCGCCTGATGCAAGCTTTGATCCTGACCCTGGAGGTCATTGTCCTTGACTCAGTTTCAGCAATTGGATCAAATCTGAGAACAAAGAGAGACTGGGTTTAAGTCATTCAGCGTTGCTAAGACAGTCCTGTTAAAACATGACGTTTCTGGGCAGGGTGTGAGAGAGACGCTGTCTTTGTCATGGACCAGGGTGATTGTTTTCATTCCCAAAAATATAAATACCTGTTTTGTATAAAACATTGTTCAATGATCTCGATGTTCATTTCTCAACATTTTCAACATAAGTGATAGCCCGTCAAATGCAGTAGTGAGTTTTAGCTCCGTGTTGTAGGTGTACACATTTTTCAAATGGTTTCAAATTGTATTTTGGAAGAAATGTCAGTTGAACAAATATTAACACTTGTTGAAAAAGGTGTATTTTGAGTGCTACTGAAGAGTGTCCAAAATGTAACACGCTGTGCAGCAGCTTCTATTGAGCTTCTATTCCCTCCACAGTCCTGCTTTAATCAACATGTTTTCTAACAGGATCAATAGGTTCTTTTCATGTCTCGCACTTTTCACAGATTTTCTTTTTGCAAATCAATATGGTCCCTGATGTGTTGTTTTCTGCCACCCACTCCCCCAGTCCTCCCAACACAAGGTCAGCTTGAGCCCAATTCAGCAAGCTTGCCCCCCCCCCCCCCTGCGGGTCTATACACACACACACACACACACACACACACACACACACACACACACACACACACACACACACACACACAGGATACGCTTTTATTTCCCTTTTTTTTTATGCCAGATATAAATGGCATTATTTTTTACATTTGACTTACAAACATTTTATTGTACTGAAGAATAATACTTCTGATGCATAGCAAATGTGGGATGAGTGAGTGAGTGAGTGAGTGAGTGAGTGAGTGAGTGAGTGAGTGAGTGAGTGAGTGAGTGAGTGAGTGAGTGAGTGAGTGAGTGAGTGGGTGGGTGTGTAAACTCAAACTGCTCAGTAATATATCAGTAGCACGGGGAGCAGGGTTTACTGAAATAGAATTCCAGAACGGTGTCATTTCGGATACAGACGCTCGCTGCTACTGGATCCGTTTTAAATTGATTTCAAAATGTAAACCAAATCCTGGGCATTGGAGATGTATTATTCTGGCGTCTGAGGGTCTGAGGCGCTGTCTATATGAAACCCGTATCCGTCCCCAGATCAGTTGGGATTGTGAGGCCTTTGTTAGTGCTGAGGCTTTGTTTTCCTCCAGATTTACGATCATTGGGGGGGGGGAGCTGGCAGGGTCTCGTGTGATTACCGCTTACATGCTGATTTATAGCTCACTTTTAATTATCCGAGGGGGGCTGCGGCCTATGTGTGCCAGTACATCACTGCTTTTGGGACCGGAAGCGGGGTGGGGAGAGGGGGGAGAAAGGGAGCCCTCTCTGGTTTCCTCCCCACCCATCCTCCAAGTGTCCGCGGTGGGGAGGGGGACAGAGGCAGGAGTCCGGGCAGCACGTTGGCAGCGTCCCAGGTCCCCCCCCCCCCCCCCCCCCCCCTGGGGAGAACAGACAGATTTCCCTGACATTCATACTGGGATGTGAAAAGGAATCTTCATGGAAATTAGAAGCTGCTGCCCACTGGATGTGTAACTCTCCCTTATGTCCTATCAATTATTACAGTATAGTCCTGCCATGAAGAAGTACCCTTCCCCCCCCCCCTCTCTCTCTCTCTCTCTCTCTCTCTCTCTCTCTCTCTCTCTCTCTCTCTCTCTCTCTCTCTCTCTCTCTCTCTCTCTCTCTCTGACACACTGCCTGTGTGCGTGCCTGCCTGTCTATTTGTCTAAAGGAATTCAATCCGGGACCCGTGATACTGTTTTCTTTTCCACCAATAATCTGTCTGTCTTCCTACCAAGAGTAAAGGTGGGGTACCTTTTTTCACGGTTGACCTCGGGGATAAGAGCCACTATGAAACCCAAAAGCATAACGCTATGGAAAAAACCTTGGGCCATCACTCAATGGAATCATTTACCAATCTACATGACAAAAGCACCTAGCAAAGCCATATAGGGAGTGTTCAGCAGGGGATCAAGGCTGCATAATTATGGAGGCTGTGCTCTCAGCATGGCACCTTGGACTTCTCTAAACGGATGGATCAAACATCAGTAAAATATTTTCAGCCTACTAAACGACCTCATTACCTATATCCATTTTCCGATAGTGTAATCAAATCAATACATTTAGGGGTGAGGTAAAAAAAACACTAGAACAGCTGGTCAACAGAGGTCAAACGACCCGACAGAATAAAGCCTTCCTTCCCTGACCTTCCTTGTGTGAGTTATTTTCATGCAGCCCGTATAATCAAATATATGTAGGCATATATGTAGGATTTTCTGAGCAGAAAAAGGCTTAAGCATGATGCTTATTGGGCGGATTGTAGGAGATCCGGGGCTCAGCCCACGAAATTGTTTTGCTTCGACACCACAACCTTTAACGTAACCACCACCTAAAAGCGGAAAAAAGAGAACACTAGAGAACACTTAAATTAACACCCTTTAATGAAGCAAACTAATAACTTAACTCACTCAAATACAAAACTTAAATAACTTAACAAATACAAAAGTCAGCATCTGGTTGAAGTCACTTCAGATGATCCAGGGAACATGCCTCGCATCCACTGAAAAGAAAATATAAAACAAAAGTGGTATTAACACAATGGCCGCCAACAACGAGTTTACTCGTTATTGGCCGCCAATCGAATAGCGCCAACAATGAGTTTTCTCGTTTTTTTGGATCGTTATATCGTTTATTCGCTATATCTATTCATAATTCATAGCCGCAGCCTCTGGTATACTATTCAGACCCTGTCTGAGCTGGCAGACGGTCAACACCGCCCTCTACTGCCAGGCGGAGCTATTGCATCTCATTGAAAATGGGCTTGTGTCTTTTAGGAGGCGATCTGAGCCAGGCGGGCAGGGTTTCAATATTTAGGCGAGCCACTTCTATACAACGATGGCATCAGTAGCTCCGCCCGCCCGCCCGTCATTGTGAAACGGTCGGTAGTGTGGTGCGGACCTTCACAAGCATTATTTGGAATTGCGATAAAATATTTGGATTATCTCTTTTGCATTACATCAGATACAATGTAAGAACATCAGATATGAATTTGATCGTTGATCTGACATTTATTTCTACCGCGATCAAAGCGATCTGTGTGTAGGTGTATGTGCTTATTACCGTTGGCTGCGGTGGGGGGGGGGGGGGGGGGGGGGGGGCGCCCCGCTACGACGGTCATTTCATGTATGGACGAGGAGACATAATAGTGATAATCTAGCGTTGATTTCAGGATGATTAGATAATCAGCCGAAAGATTACAACGTGATGACTGGATTACAGTAAAATGCATTTTTCTCGCCTTTTCCTGGAATGACTGAAAAACACCCAAACCATACTCTATTCAAAATGGTATAAAACGGAAATGTACGAATGAAAAAACAATCTGTCTCTGCAATGTTGACTAGAAGCAGCTCACTGAGACCCAACGGCGTTATTAGACCCATAGATATAATATAAGATATATTTTAAGCACTCGCAAATGTCTAGAACTATATCCATTGAATAAAGACCTGGCAATGAATGGGGTATTAGCGCCCCCTGCTGTGGCGGTCAATGTGTTAAGATTGACCATATAATTAATATGTAAAACGATTAAATAAAATGCATCTTATTCTCTTATAGTACATGTGATGTACTAAAAAAAAAAACATGAAATGCATCTTATTCTCTTACATGTCTTTACTGCTCTGGTCTTCACTCCCTTCTTCGCACCCTATTTTCATCTCTTGTGTCACTCTCTTCCTCTGCTTTTCTGCACAAGTTTTATGGCTAATTTCCATTATTTTCCTCACTTTGTTCTCTCTTCCTCACTTCTTATACAGACATTCTCTTCTGTCCACCAATGCTCCTCCTGGCTTCTCATACATTGTTCTTCTCTCTCCTTCTCATAACTTCTTATCGTGTCTTGTTTTCACGTATTTGTTCTTGATCCTCCTAAATTGTCTTCACATTCTCCTTTATTCCCCTTCAGGGCTGTCCCTAACGATTATTTTTATAATCAATTAATCAGGACAGCTCTATTCCCATTTATTTGTATCCCTCTCCCACTGGAAATTGACAAACTTAAAATTTCAGAAATGTAATGAATGAATTCAAATAACTATATACATGTAAAACAATTAAACATCAACATTATATCCATTCCACTCCTGTTCTCCTTTCTTCTTCACAATTCACTCCTTCCCTGTCCTATGTGCACCCTTTGTTCCTAGTTTTTTCCTCATTGCAAGTTACCTTTTCCTCCTACAAGTTACCATACTGCATCTCCACCTACAAGTTACCATACTGCATCTCCACATCTACAAGTTACCATACTGCATCTCCACATCTACAAGTTACCATACTGCATCTCCACCTACAAGTTACCATACTGCATCTCCACCTACAAGTTACCATACTGCATCTCCACATCTACAAGTTACCATACTGCATCTCCACCTACAAGTTACCATACTGCATCTCCACATCTACAAGTTACCATACTGCATCTCCACATCTACAAGTTACCATACTGCATCTCCACCTACAAGTTACAATACTGCATCTCCACCTAAAGTTACCATACTGCATCTCCACCTACAAGTTACCATACTGCATCACCACCTACAAGTTACCATACTGCATCTCCACATCTACAAGTTACCATACTGCATCTCCACCTACAAGTTACCATACTGCATCTCCACCTACAAGTTACCATACTGCATCTCCACATCTACAAGTTACCATACTGCATCTCCACCTACAAGTTACCATACTGCATCTCCACCTACAAGTTACTATACTGGATCTCCACACCTACAAGTTACCATACTGCATATCCACATCTACAAGTTACCATACTGCATCTCCACATCTACAAGTTACCATACTGCATCTCCTCCTACAAGTTACCATACTGCATCTCCACCTACAAGTTACCATACTGGATCTCCACCTACAAGTAACCATACTGCATCTCCTCCTACAAGTTACCATACTGCATCTCCACATCTACAAGTTACCATACTGCATCTCCACATCTATACAAGTTACCATACTGCATCTCCACATCTACAAGTTACATTACTGCATCTCCCCATCTACAAGTTACCATACTGCATCTCCACATCTACAAGTTACCATACTGCATCTCCACATCTACAAGTTACCATACTGCATCTCCACATCTACAGGTTACCATACTGCATCTCCACATCTACAAGTTACCATACTGCATCTCCACCTACAAGTTACCATACTGCATCTCCACCTAAAGTTACCATACTGCATCTCCACCTACAAGTTACCATACTGCATCACCACCTACAAGTTACCATACTGCATCTCCACATCTACAAGTTACCATACTGCATCTCCACCTACAAGTTACCATACTGCATCTCCACCTACAAGTTACCATACTGCATCTCCACATCTACAAGTTACCATACTGCATCTCCACCTACAAGTTACCATACTGCATTTCCACCTACAAGTTACCATACTGCATACTTTAAAAGACAGCTTAAAACCTATCTCTTTGCTCAGGCATTTCACTGATAGATATCTGCTACCACCTAGTGGCAAGAGGAAACATCAGGGATATCCTGACACAACTTGTATTTACCTGCACTATTCTTACCCTGCCTACTCTTATACACTGCCTATCAAATTCATGTGTCGGTTATTGCACTTTTTACTTCTTACTGATGACTATTTTTAAACTGAATCATTTTAAACTATTTTTATTATTTGCTAGATCCAAATGTGAAACACTGTGATTATTTGTTCATGCAATAGGTCCCACTATTTAGTATGGGTTCGAGTCCCTGTGATCTAATATCACTAAAGTTACAGTGTGGGTTCGAGTCCCTGTGATCTAGTATCACTAAAGTTACAGTGTGGGTTCGAGTCCCTGTGATCTAGTATCACTAAAGTTACAGTGTGGGTTCGAGTCCCTGTGATCTAGTATCACTAAAGTTACAGTGTGGGTTCGAGTCCCTGTGATCTAGTATCACTAAAGTTACAGTGTGGGTTCGAGTCCCTGTGATCTAGTATCACTAAAGTTACAGTGTGGGTTCGAGTCCCTGTGATCTAGTATCACTAAAGTTACAGTGTGGGTTCGTGTCCCTGTGATCTAATATCACTAAAGTTACAGCAATATGTACTGGGAAGTATGTTGGGAATTACAGGAGTATTACTGAATAGAGAGCCTATTAGGATGCTAGATCCAAATGTGAAACACTGTGATTTGCCATATCTTGCTATGCTCGCTCATGCCTGTATTTTTTATGTCCGTTCTATTTTATAATTTTTTTACTATTTTTAAACTGAATCATTTTAAACTATTTTTACTATTTGTGTTACTGAAAACTGTAAGCGGAGAGCCTATTGGGATGCTAGATCCTAATGTGAAACACTGTGATTCTACCTGTCTATCTTTTTATGCTCGCTTATGCCTGTATTTTTTACTGTTGTGAAGCACTTTGAACTGCAACCTCTGTATGAAAAGTGCTATACAAATAAAGTTATTATTATTATTATTATCTCTTCCTACAAGTTACCATACTGCATCTCCACATCTACAAGTTACCACACTGCATCTCCACCTAGAAGTTACCATACTGCATCTCCACATCTACAAGTTACCATACTGCATCACCACCTACAAGTTACCATACTGCATCTCCACATCTACAAGTTACCATACTGCATCTCCACATCTACAAGTTACCATACTGCATCTCCACATCTACAAGTTACCATACTGCATCTCCACACCTACAAATTACCATACTGCATCTCCACATCTACAAGTTACCATACTGCATCTCCTCCTACAAGTTACCATACTGCATCTCCACCTACAAGTTACCATACTGCATCTCCACATCTACAAGTTACCATACTGCATCTCCACATCTACAAGTTACCATACTGCATCTCCACCTACAAGTTACCATACTGCATCTCCTCCTACAAGTTACCATACTGCATCTCCACATCTACAAGTTACCATACTGCATCTCCATCTACAAGTTACCATACTGCATCTCCACATCTACAAGTTACCATACTGCATCTCCACATCTACAAGTTACCATACTGCATCTCCATCTACAAGTTACCATACTGCATCTCCACCTACAGTACAAGTTATATTTCATTGGCTACGCTTTTCTGCTTCACCTATGGGATACACTAAGCGCCTGTGCGTGTCCAATGAAAACTTTTCACATGTACCTTTCATTTGCCCGACCACGCCCACCTCCAAACACTCAAAGCCCAGGTGTGCGGTCTATTTATTCCTTCCTCATTGTTTTCAGCGAAACGACTGGCTCACATGCCTTTGGCAGTTGAAACGAAAATTGGTTAGTTAGTTAGATAAGAGCTGTAAGGATATACCACCGAAATCCTTGTTTCAGGACTTCCCCGGCGCATTCGGAAAGGAAAGCGGAGGGTTTTTAACAAGTCGTTTATTAATTTCAATATAGAATATTCCTTGACAGCCCTACAAGTACAATTAGTTACTGCACACTACATCACCCCTGAGTGGAACATGGAAAGCTAAACGTTCCCCCACTGTACCGAAAACCCGTACCGAACCTTGATTCAAAACCAAGGTACGTACCGTACCGTAGTTTTTGTGTACCGTTACACCCCTAGTAGATTGTGATAATCATAAATGCATTTGTACACAAATATACATATCTGTAAAGAATTAACCTCAGACACAGTCAGAATGTTTCGTTTCTTGAAAAGAGTCATGTGGGCTCCCCTGATCCCCTGTGGGGGACTCTTTTCACCGCTCCCATCATCAACTTACCAAGACTGACAATCAAATACCTGTCATGTTACCAGAACCGGAAATGAACATAACAAAACAAACAAAAGGGATTCTGACAGTACTAAACCAACAGGGATTCTAATAGTACTAAACCAACAGCGATTCTAATAGTACTAAACCACCTCCACCCTCCTCTCAGCCCTTGCAACCTCCTTCGACAAGCGCTGTGCCCTCGTTGAGAAACCTGCCCGCCGTTCCCCACCCAATCCATGGCTGACAAATGCAGTGAGAAAACAAAGACAGGCCCTGAGAGCGGCTGAGAGGAAGTATAGAAAGTCACACCTCACTGCTGACATTGACACATATCACAACCTCTTGTTAACATTCTCCAAAACCATTACTGCTGCCAAAGCTTCTTTCTTTCACCATAGGATCGAGGCCTCTGCCAAGAATCTTCGCAAACTGCATGCTACCATGTCCTGCCTCCTCACTCCCCCCCACCCCCTCCTCCCTCATCTTTCTCTGCTGAAGACTTCACAATCTTCTTTGAGGAAAAAGTGGAGAACATCCGCAGCTCCTTCTCCCAACCCGCACCCATTCCAAATACTGAATCGAGAACCTCATCCTTCACTCTGTCATCTTTCTCTCCCATTACAGAAGCAGAGACCCTGACACTGGTAACGTCGAACCGTCCGACTACATGCTATCAGACCAGCTACCCTCCCCACTCCTCCAGACCAGGGGTTCCCAAACTTTTCAGGCCGGGACCCAGAAAATAAGGCGTCAGAGAGCCGCGGCCCAATGCACATCGTCAGGCTTCTTTTTTTTAATTTTTTTTGCCAGGCGACCGATTTTTTAAGCCAAATATCACTTCAATCCTATTAAGTTAGTTCAAGTTAGTTATTCATTTATATGTGCTATTTATGAGAGGGCTAACTTGTTGCAAAATAATAATGATAATAATAATAGCCTCATTAAAATACTATTGTTGCTTCGGTTGTTTTCAGTATACACTGGCTATACCGCAGTACAAGTGTTTCAGTTTTCAAAAAGGGTTATTCCAGGCCTACGGGTCGACGAAACATTACTTTGGACCGGGCCCGGCGGCTCGGGAAGCACACAGGGTTACCAGAGGAGGTCCAAAAGACCACCCCAACAGCCCCCTCTTCGCCATGCGTGAGAGAGGAGCGAAAAGAAAGGAGAACCAGCCCCTTCATGATAGTGCCAGGTACAACGTGTACCCAACAAAGGGTCTCCATAACGCCCAACCCTGTGACACCCTCAGGGTCCCCGGCGGACAACGGGTTAACTGACCTGGACCAGCGTGACCAGAACCAGTCCCGTGCCCTAACCACGCCGACATCCCCACTCCAGGAGAGGGGGTGGGTATGCGTGTCGATCTAAAACATGAAAAGAGGGCACCACCCAGACGGTCCCATTCGTACCGCGCTCAGTGGCCCACCCCAAGGGCGTGAGACCCCTCTACCTATGTTCTGATCTATTCCGTTAACAACCCCCAGATATGAACGAGAATCCGTCGAGACCCAGTAACAGGCGCTCGGAAGAGAAAAAAAACCCATCCCAGTTGCCCTATAAAAACGTTGTTTTAATAACGAGCAACCAAGGCGTACTAGCCTCCTGCGTGATTCTTATCAGAAAACACCCCGAGCCAGCACTATGTACGCGTCGAGACCCAAACACATCAATGGATAGTCTAACCAGACACCAGACATTGGTCCTTCAAGTCGCCTGGGAGAACGACAAGGAGTTGTCGTGCTTCATATTCTTCACTCTTTTTATTATTAAAAAGAAAGAAACACCGACTGACATGAATCCCACGTGACGCGGCCGAGGGTAAAATTTGTTTACATTCTTACATCCCGCCACCCTCACCACAGAGAGGAGACGGAAATCCTCAGAGAGACTTCCCACGTGAGCCACAGATTGAAAAGCCACGGTAACCTTGAGTCATGTGACCAACAGACTCAAGTCACACGTATATCGAGCGTAGTGGAACAGTAAGTTCCTACGCTCTGCCCCGACAACTTGACAATGACAGACCCTACATACGGGTCTGAAAAAACTCACGGAAGCCGTCGTCCAATAGAAACGTGCCTAGTGACGTTTTCTATGACGGGGGGAAACCCATGACTTAACCGCCCGTGATAGGTGCGGAGTCAGGGAAACCCTTCCCCCCCATGCCAAGCTGCCTAACAGCTTGGCCCTGACCGAATGAAAAGAGAGTTCAAGAAACCCCCCGACCAATCAGAAGAGGGAAGGAGGGGTTTATCCGGTACCCCCTCACAAGCCCAACCCTTGCATACGACAACAACAAATAGCCATATGATACCTTAAGTAGCCAGTATGCTAATGAACAGCGCAAAGCTAATTCAACGCACGCTAGCCACAGACACGTCTGTGAACAGGGTTTATAACAAGGCCAAGTTATGTATGTGTGAACCCGACACCCGTGTTTATGTTGCAAGACACAGAAAATATGATAGAGAGAGCGGCCTGAACCGCGGTACCTTTTCACACACGAGCATTACTGCAGACCAACACAATAGTGTTGCGGCTCAATATCACTGTTTAAGCAACAGAGCACACAACTAACCTCTACCTTTATGTGAAGACCTAACCTTCAGGTCGAGGCAGAAAAAACCTTTTTCAACCGAGTGTAAGCTGCAGGCCTTGCTTAAGCTCTAACATGAATGTAGCAACCAACAAGACTTAAAGTCTAGCCCTCCTATCAAACCCACACTAGCGAAAGGTTCACACGTCGTATCCCCATCATATGTTTAGTGAATAAACACACAATTTGTAACAAAAAATACAGTCCCTCCTTTCAGGAGAGACTCTTTATTTTCCACAAACAAAATCATATTTGGGCCGGGAAGGGAACAGGGGGGGACCACAGAGGGAAAAAGTCATATTTCAGCAACGCCTGCCACGAGCCGCTCAGAGGGACGGTAAAGGATAGGAGGCTGGTCACGACGATCCCTACCGTCACCTCCGGGCGTAGATGGGCCGGCTGCAGTGGCGGAGGCGCCCTCTCTCCTCCTGGCCTTCTTTGCCGAAGGTCCAGCAGTGGCGGTGGTAGCAGCGGCGGCTACGGCGGCGGAACCCCGACGATGAGCCTGCCGTCTGACTCCACCGGCGACATCGGGCGGGGAGAAATGAGGCTGGAGCACGGAACGCTCCTCCTGCATCTCCCTGCAGGTTGAGGTCATCAACTGCAGTGCAGACCCGAAAAGTCTAGCATCGGAGAGGGGTGCCGTCAGAAGTGGAGTCCTCTTCTTTTCCGGCACACGCGCCTGCTCCAGCCAAAGGTGGCGCTGGACTAGAGTGGCCAGAGCGCGTACTTTCCCAGCGGTGATGGCCTGCGGCTGGATCAGATGTAGGATGGCTCCTGCCGACTGGGCGAGCTGATCATGTTGCAAATCAGTCAGCTCCATACCGCCCGTCAGTATCCCGGACATGAATCTCGCCAGCTGCGCGATTGTTACGACCCCTGTGTGTCTAAGGGTAAAGGGCTGTAACATAACAGTTGGTTGACAGAAAAGATGGACCACGTTTGTAAACAACAATGATATTTATTGAATAGAGGCAAAGGAAGCACATGTAGCTCAGGGGTGAGCCCAGGCCAAAACAACAAACAAACACCACTATACTCCAAATAAACACAATCTACTCTATGGTAAAAGAGATTACATTCCCTAAACTACTCTTACCTAACCAAAACAGGAGAAAACAATGTCCAAAGGAAATGGCAGCTCACCCCATCTGTGCTTCCTGAGAAAGAGAGAAAAACACATTAATTATACAGAAACAAAAGCCGAATATATACAAAAACAAACTATGGCTTACAATGCTCTCTCTGTGGCCATACACACACAAGGAAATTACTACTAAGCACCAAAGGCAATAAACGAAATGCAATACTGTCAAAGTTACAGGTTTACCAAAAACACAACATGCCTAGCCTCATGCCAGAGAGAGAGAAAGACTGAAGTGAGAAGCCATGTTTTAACAGGTGTGGGGTGATCCATGATTGGGTGGTGTGGATTGAGTGTTGGAGTCTGAAGCCATCCACCAATCGGTGCTGTATTGCAATAATGGAAGAATTGACCAATGGTGAAGGGAACAATGGCTGGAGGGAGGAAACAAACAAAATGGAGAACACACACACATGGAGACACACACTGGGGAATATATACATTGGGATGTAACACCCCCATACATAAGACAAAAAAACATGCCTACATAAACTACCAACTAAAATGTTTTTTTTTCCTTTAACAACGAGATAACATCCCCGAGATAACATGCACCCCAAAACAAAGAGCTATGAAAAAACTAGCAGCAACATAAAACGAGTCCACAGCAACATAGACCGAGTAGACAGCAAAAATAGATCAAGTCGACAGCAATATACAGTAGAACGAGTCGACAGCAAAATAGAACAAGTCGACAGCACAAGAGATTTAACTCCGAGATAGAGCATCCGCCAACACATTCTCAGACCCCTTCTTATGCTTTATGCTGAGGTTATAATTTTGCACTATGAGCGCCCAACGCATGAGGCGCTGATTGTGGTTGTACATCCGCGACAGAAAAACCAATGGGTTGTGGTCGGTGTATACTACCACTGGTAATACGCTCGAACCGACATACACCTCAAAATGTTGCAACGCATACAACATAGCCAAAGTCTCCTTTTCAATAGTGGAATAGTTTAGTTGATGTTTGTTAAATTTCCGGGAGAAATAACAAACCGGGTGACTGACACCATCATGATCTTCCTGTAATAACACCCCTCCAGCTCCCACCCCGCTGGCATCCACCTCCAGCTGGAACGGCAGGGAGAAATCTGGAGCAGAGAGAACAGGGGAACTGCATAAGAGAGCTTTAACACTATCAAATGCATTTTGACAATCAGCTGTCCAAATGAATGGTTTGGACGGGCTACACAGGCTAGTGAGAGAAGTGACGACAGAAGAAAAGTTCCGGCAAAAACCACGGTAATACCCAGCCATCCCAAGGAATCTACGCAATTCCCGCCTAGTAGTAGGCACTGGAAAAGTTGTGATTGCAGATATTTTTGCATCCACCGGACGCACTTGGCCTTGTCCTACCTGCTTACCAAGATAGGTAACCGTAGCCTTGCCGAACTCACACTTGGCAAGGTTAAGGGTCAGGGAGGCTCCAGCTAAGCGGTCAAAGACAGTTTGCAAGGTTGTCATGTGGTCACGCCAGTTGGTCGAATAGACAACCAGGTCATCGAGATAGGCATTACAATTTGGAACACCAGCCAGGACTAGGGTCACCAGTCGCTGGAAAGTGGCCGGGGCATTACGCATTCCAAAAGGCATTACAGTATATTGCAAAAAATTGTCAGGAGTAACAAACGCCGAGATTTCCGAGGCACGGGGGGGTCAAAGGGACCTGCCAGTAACCCTTTAACAAATCTAGTTTGCTAACATAGGTGGCAGATCCAAGGTTGTCAATACAATCTTCCATGCGGGGCAGTGGGAAGGAATCAGGCACGGTGACAGCATTTACCTTTCGGAAATCAGTACAAAATCTAGGAGTTCCATCCGATTTGGGAGCTAACAAGCAAGGTGAACTCCAGGGACTGCAACTTGGCTTGGCTAAACCATGTTTTAACAAATAGTCAACCTCCTGTTGCATCATGGCCCTCTTGGTGATATTAACACGGTATGCATTTTGCTTGATAGGCACAGCATTGTTAACTTTAATATCATGGGCCAATACAGAAGTACAGGAGGGAACATCACCAAACAGAGCCATGTAGGCCTGAATCAAATTTGTGATGTCCTCTCGCTGCTCCTCAGGTAAGTGTGCTAAGTGAGTGGGCAGGTTCAATAACATCTCAGTGTTGGACAATCTAGCACCCTGATGGGCTGCATTGCGCAACTCCAAGCCATCTACATCCTCACCACTAACGTCAGGAGAGTCCGGAACTATTGGAGTTGAGGCAACAGCAGAGACGGCCAGTCCGGCTGTCTGGTCTGAGGTCTTCACCTGCACACTATCTCTGGAAAAATATGGTTTAAGCATATTGATGTGGCAAACACGAGAGTGACGTTTACGATCAGGGGTGCGAACCAGTCTGTATCACTTATCTTCTTGTCTATTGCATACGGTCCGGAAAAACGAGCGGAAAGAGCAGAACCAAGGATAGGTAACAGGACTAGAACCTTATCACCTGGCTGGAAAGATCGAGAAACAGCTTTCTCGTCATAGTGCCGTTTCATAGTTCTCTGGGAAGAAGAGAGCGCTTCTTTTGCGAGAGAGCACGCCTGATGCAGTCGCTCTCGAAACTGGCTAACAAAATCTAGAACATTAGTGGGTGTGCTGGCACCCTTTGACATGAACCGTTCTTTAAGAACTTTCAGAGGCCCTCTAACAGTGTGCCCAAAAACGAGCTCAGCAGGACTGAAACCAAGAGACTCCTGTATGGTCTCTCGCGCAGCAAATAGAACAAGGGGGACACCCTCATCCCAATCTTTCTCTGTGTCTAAGCAATATTTACGCAGCATGGACTTTAAGGTCTGATGCCAACGTTCTAGAGCCCCCTGAGTTTCAGGGTGGTAGGCACTGGACACTATATGTCGGATACCCAGGGACTGTAACACTTGCTCAAATAACCTAGACAGGAAGTTGGTGCCTTGGTCCGTTTGTACTACCTTAGGCAGTCCAAACGTGGAGAAGAACTTCGTCAAAGCCTTAATTATTACAGGCGCTGTAATTCTGCGAAGAGGGATAGCCTCAGGGAAACGGGTGGCGGTACACATTATTGTCAACAAAAACTGATTGCCGGCTTTGGTCCTTGGCAACGGACCAACACAGTCAACTATGACATGTTCAAATGGTTCACCGACCGCTGGTATAGGACAGAGGGGAGCAGGTGGAATTACCTGGTTTGGCTTTCCGGTGATCTGACAAGTACTACAGGTACGACAGTACTGTGCTACATCGGACTTCAAACCGGGCCAAAAGAAATGTTGAAGTATTCTGTTGTATGTTTTAGTGACTCCCAAGTGTCCAGACCAAGGGTGGTCATGGGCCAAGAACAGTACATGCTGACGATAAACTGCAGGGACAACAATCTGATAAACAGTGCTCCAGTCTGGTACCTGATCTGGTAGCCCTATCTCCGATTGTGCATGCTCTGCCAGTCTAGTACCATGGGACCTCCATGTACGCATCAAAACTCCTTCATCCACAAAATAAGAATGCAACTCTCTCCTCTGTTCTGTTTCAAGAGAAGAGAAACATTTTGCAAGAGAAGGGTCAGCCTTCTGGGCAGTAATTAGCATTTCACGAGTAACGGGCAACTTCAAAGCGTCGGAACTAGTTACAGTTGTCTGTGGGGGTACCTTACTATGAGTCGGTGGTTTGTCAGCGGTATCAGAAGTTGGAGCCAGCAACTCCTCCCTGACAAAAGCTGAAGCAAAAACAGAGTCAGACAAATTAATTTCATCACCTCTCCTTTTCAATTGAGCCCGAGTGACAACACTTGCAGAAAAAACTTCAGGGAAGTTCTGTGACAAGTCATCAGGCAGAGAATCTGTGTCTGGGTGATCCAACACTTCCAGCACAGCGTTCACCTGTCCTCCAGCTAAATCATTTCCCATGATAAAGGAAATGCCTTTAACTGGCAAGGAAGGTCTCACCCCTATTTTAAAGAAACCAGTGACCAAATCAGATTGTACATGAATACAGTGTAACGGGGCTGGCACGAAACCCATCTCAATACCTTGAACTAGGACACTAGAACCACAGGAAGATTTCTCAGACAGAGGTAGTACATCAGAGAGGATAAAGGATTGTGAGGCTCCAGTATCTCGTAAGATCTGAACTGTACACTGATCTTTTGGATCCCCTGTCAAGGAAACTAAACCCTTGGAAGTAAATGGCCTGAAACAAGGATCGAGAACATCCTGATCATTGTGCATCTGTTGATCGGAATCAGGTGCCATTTTAATCAGACCAACCCCTTTGGGTTGCCTAAAGTTCTGAGAGGACGGTTGCTGCTTACGTTTCAATGTTAAACAGTCAGAAATAACATGACCAGATTTATGACAGTAGTAACATGTCCGCTCCTCTTTTGAGCGTGGAGGTGACATTCTTGGTCGGGGGTGTGTGAATTCTGAATGGTTGGGGACAGAAGGTCTCTGAGAGAAATCATGGGGGAGAAACGAGTCACGCCTATCTACAAACACAGTTTTATGGGTTAGCGCAAACTCATCAGCTAATACAGCAGCTTGCTGCAGAGTGGACACTTTCTGCTCACTCAGGTAAATTACAATACGCTCTGGCAAACGATTCTTAAACTCTTCTAATAGAATGAGTTCTCTGAGAGAGTTAAGATCTGAGGCCTTGCTTGCTGCACACCATTTATCAAAGAGAGTTATCTCTCTAGCAAACTCTACAAAGGTCTGGTTGACAGCTCTCTTGTGACTGCGAAACCTCTGCCTATAAGCTTCGGGCACAAGCTCATATGCACGAAGGATGGCAGCCTTCACAGTATCATACAATAGACTATCTTCTAGGGAAAGTGTTGAACAAACCTCTTGGGCTTTACCAGTCAATTTGCATTGAAGCAACAAAGGCCAGACCTCTCTTGGCCAGCACAATGAAGCAGCAATACGCTCAAACACATTAAAATAAGTATCAACTTCTGTCTCTCGGAACGGAGGCACCAAAGCAATGTGTTTACTTATATCAAAAGTGTGTGATGAATAAGCTGTGGAGGAGGACATACCCGGGCCTTGTGGAGGAGTCGGTGTAGCAGAGTTGGATCCACTCCTTTGGTCTCCCAGCTCCAACTCCCGCAGTCTGAGCTCTTTTTCCACCTCAAGCTCCAACCTACGGATGTTAATAGCCCTTTCATTTTCCGCCTCAAGCTCCATTTTACGAAGCCGATACTCCGCCTCACGTGCTTGTGCCTTCTCCTGAGCCTCCATCTGGAGACGGGCTATTCTAACCTTCACCTGGGCCCCTTCTCGAGACCCAGTTGACACAGGAGAGGTCAAGTGAAAATGTGGCAATGTGACGTTCACATCTGCCTTTTCAGCACCATGGGCTTGCTCCTCAGAAGGCGGTGCTTCTGTAAGTTCACCAGGAGGACTTGCATGTTCATCAGAGACCGCAGGTAAAACAAGCGTCCCCTGCTCCAACAGCTTATCTACCACAAGACACCTGATATCCTGCTTAAGATGCTTTTGTTGAACCGAGAGTTGAAAATGTGTGGCAATCTCCACTAAGTCTGCCTTGCGGCAGCTATCTAGCGCTTCCCAAGTAGGATTGCTCAAGAATTTCCCCAGATCAAAAGTACTAACTGCCATTATCTTTTTCTTACACAAATGCCATTTTTACACAAATTAATTAATAACTATACAAGTGTAAACAAACACAGTTCACCAAATCCATCAACCAACAATTGAACACGGGTTACAAAATCCCGGACGAGCCCCCATTTATGTTACGACCCCTGTGTGTCTAAGGGTAAAGGGCTGTAACATAACAGTTGGTTGACAGAAAAGATGGACCACGTTTGTAAACAACAATGATATTTATTGAATAGAGGCAAAGGAAGCACATGTAGCTCAGGGGTGAGCCCAGGCCAAAACAACAAACAAACACCACTATACTCCAAATAAACACAATCTACTCTATGGTAAAAGAGATTACATTCCCTAAACTACTCTTACCTAACCAAAACAGGAGAAAACAATGTCCAAAGGAAATGGCAGCTCACCCCATCTGTGCTTCCTGAGAAAGAGAGAAGAACACATTAATTATACAGAAACAAAAGCAGAATATATACAAAAACAAACTATGGCTTACAATGCTCTCTCTGTGGCCATACACACACAAGGAAATTACTACTAAGCACCAAAGGCAATAAACGAAATGCAATACTGTCAAAGTTACAGGTTTACCAAAAACACAACATGCCTAGCCTCATGCCAGAGAGAGAGAAAGACTGAAGTGAGAAGCCATGTTTTAACAGGTGTGGGGTGATCCATGATTGGGTGGTGTGGATTGAGTGTTGGAGTCTGAAGCCATCCACCAATCGGTGCTGTATTGCAATAATGGAAGAATTGACCAATGGTGAAGGGAACAATGGCTGGAGGGAGGAAACAAACAAAATGGAGAACACACACACATGGAGACACACACTGGGGAATATATACATTGGGATGTAACAGCGATGTTAGAAGTGGCAGCCAGAGATTGCGTCGCGGAGATAAATGACTGGTCACTCCAGAAAGCCAACCGCCTCGCCGATTTCCCTTGGGGAACCGGCTTCCGTAACGACTCCCACACCACCTCAGGACAAAGGAGAGCCGCCATCGGCCTATCAAGCCGAGGCACCCCCTCCTTCATGCCTTCTACCAAACCCACCACCCTCGTGACTTGCACGTAGGCGGGGGTGAGGCCCATGATGTGGGAGACCACCTGTCCCTGACGGACGTAGGCCTCCATTGAGGGGAAAAATGGACAGACAACGTCCATCCCTCTCACAGGACGACGTTGCCATAGATGACCTATGAGATCATCAGGAACAGGAACAGGCAGTGGCTGCGGCAGCGGCACGCCGTTTGCGACTGCCGCCGCCGCCATGAGCTCGGAGAACAAAGCACACAGTTCCCCCTGCATGCTTTCCCCCACCGAGCTTGCATCCCTCACATGCAGCAGACTACTGGTTACAGGGCCACATTCTGATGTGGCTGATAGCAGGGCATCTCGCCGCAGAGTCGGAGGTTCTAACCCAACATCTGCGTACGAGGAACCCCAAGGAGACCTCTCACCCCCCTCCAGTGTTACCTGGACGGGCGGCGGACATGTCTCCACCGGGGCGTCGAACAAGAACCCGTCTGCTTCTACCATGTAGTCCTCTGTTTCCATTGGCCATGGAGAATCAGACGCATCCTCATCCGGCTCCAGCAACTCACCAAAACCAGGCCGTTCGCGTCTACAAGCGACGGGAGCGAGCTGACGCAAAAAGTTTGCGTCTCAAATCCTCCGCCACCAGAGGAGCCGGCCGCCCAACAGCGGACGACTCTCCGGAGGCAAAGGAACCAGAGCCGGAACCAGGCCATCGCACAGGAGACGGCGCTGGTGCACCAGCTCCTTGGAGAGGCAAACTATCTATCGGACGCCTACCGGGCGCGGCTGCCGACCACGAAAGAGGCCTCAACCCCACTCCAAGACGCACGACAGAGGAGGCAATGGAGAACCGCTGGTGAAGGGTGACGTTGCTAGCGCGACCCTCCGAGGTAAACATTATGACTTAGCTTTTTTCTTTTTAAAATTTATGAGAGAAAGAAAAAAGCAAGAAAAAATTTAAACACGTAACTCAACTTTCTTCAGCTAACAACCTCGTCAAGTGGGGTATACAACAGGCACTTCCTTGTGGTGAAAGTGAAGAAGGAGGCGAGTAGGTGACCACACACCTGCTTATGAAGGTAGCGGATAGGGGTGTGGCCAGACGGATGCTGGTATGTAAAGGTACATTGTGGATTTTTATTCAGTGCTGTGCACGAAGTGAGGTTAGTGCAGATGACGCTGAGCGGAGCCAGTGTGATATAGAACTAACTATACAGACAGCAAGACGATGACTGATTGTTGTAACTTAATGACCAGTCTACCCTGAGAAAGACTCAAGTATGATTAGACCTAGGCCTCTTTCAATATCATGGAATCGCTTCAAATCCACACAGAAAATTATAATATTTTTACCCACCTTTACAGACCGTAAATTTTTTTTTAATCAAGTACTTGGAGAGAGTGATTATTACAGTTTACAACACTCATATAGTATTTAGTTTATTCAAGTGCTATTTAGTTGATTCAACAACAAGAAAATTCCATTTTACAGTTTTTAAAGTTAAACCGATTAAATCCGTGATGTAAACCTGAAATGTAATATTCACTCTCAATTTAGTTGATTCAACTCCTATACTCAGAATTTTTTTAAGCAAAAGGTTTATTTGATACAAGTTGAGACAATTCATGTTTGGTTTTTTACAGTGTATAGGATCTGGTGAAGACTGAGGACTTTTTTCCCTATTATCTCTATTTTAATGCATGGTACGCTTGTAAAATATACTATCTAACCCATGCAGTATGAAGGAAATGGAGCATTAGAAGCTTACTGATGTAATTTGGATAATGAATTCTGGACATATTCCAGGATATGGCTGACGTTCATGCTAATTATACAGCCTTGTTCTTTAAATCAGTATTAAGCCCCTAATTACTTTTACCCTCTTTCCTTGAATTCATTAATGGTTACAGTAATGGACATCTCAAATACCACAACTCCTGAACAGTCTGGTATTGGCTCTACTTAGAGGAATACCTCCCATAATGAATTAGAATCGACCCCCCTGCATGGAGGCATGCAGTGTGAAGGCTGGAGGTCCACCATTTTAGAAAGACAAAGTGCCAAATGTTATTACTGAACTGAAAACGGAAAATAATAATGTTATGTTACAAGTTACCACGTTATATTTGTCGACTCATAGCCTGAGACAAATCTGACCTTTTTGTTGAAGCATATAGGCACTGTTAATGATGTTTGAGCTAATGTATCCGTTATCATGGTTCATCATAATTAAATGGTTTGGCTGTGTTGCAGAGGGAGAGGACTTGGGTGAGAGGGGGGTTAATTTCCTGCAGAGCCATTTTGTCTTTCCTAATAATTTTTAATGTCAGTCATTAAGGTGTCCCTTGAGGGAGCGGTCTGACAGTACTCTCTGTCTGTTTGGACCAGAGATGGTTTTAGAAATACGAGGACATACTGTACATCCCCCGATTGGAAAATCAGACGAAGTACAGCGTGACACTATTGGGTTACACTAGCTCAACAAATATGGCCCCCGTTTGCTGTTCACGCCACATGAAAACAGAGCATGCACACTTGCAGGAAAGTCAGGTTTCCCTCAGAATCTGCAACATGATAATCAAACTATAACATACAGTATTGTGGATGAGATGTTACTTGTTGTTTAGGTACAAGAAGAAAGATGTGCAATGTAGAGTATCTGTTATTGTAGTAGAATTCCAGCCAAACTGGTGTTCATTGTACTGTATATCATGAAGCACAGAATGGCGAAAACACAGAGGTACAATACATACACGTTTCTCCCCCCCCCCCTCCTAAAGTACAAGAAACGAGACACCTCTGACTTGGTAATGCGGCTGTTGGTTCGGGCTTCCTCAAATCTCTGTGGAGGGGGGTTGAAACAAGCAGACGCTTATTGAGTAGGAGACAGTGTCTCGTTTGATCCTTCCTGGGAAAGTCAATAACATGGGTGATTTTACAACCCAGGGCCCTAGGCCATCTGTTCCAACAATGAAACTGCCATTTGAGATGCCAGTTTGTCTCTGCTGAAAACAAAAGAGCAGATAACCATCACAGATCAAAAGAAAAGACCATTTGAAACCACATCGTGACACAATTCGATGTAAAACGTCACGATAAGGAGTTAGCCAATAAGAGTTGAGAGTACGTGTCCTCCAATAGGAACACTCGAGGAGAGGTTGGAAAACGCCCGCTTGCCGTAACATTAGAGGCGGAGCCTAAATTTGATATTAGCAGGACTCCGTGCTAGTAGAGGACAGAACAACAGACCCGAACAGAGACCCAGGAAGCGACAAAGAACACACACCCTTTCTCTCTCCAACAGACTGAGGAAAACACGCAGCAGAAGAGACGGCCGCGAAAACCTACCATCTGAAGAAGCCGAGACGAGACATGTCCATAGATATTGAATATTTAGCCTAAAGTCTGGTGAACCTCGGCATAGTGAGGTCTTCCATCAGGTTTTATTGCAATTGTTCTTTCAAATCTTTGATTTGTATTGATTGAAATCCTTCTTATTAAACACGGATTCCTTTTCAAACTGCTCAGAACTCGATTTCTTCAACCGCCGCGCCGTGTTCTCTGAAGGTGTACGAGCAGAAAACCATCACATACATGGTTATCTGCATTTGTAGCTAAGTAGTACTTCAAAGAGCTTTATAAGGTTAAAACACAGCGCAGAGTACGAAGATTAAGCTAGGAAGTTACTACAATTTTGGTGCTGTGACCCTTGAATAGAAACGTCCGTTTTGAACGAGAACAAAGGAGAATTTTTTTCTCCTCTTTCTTCACCTCGAACGACAACAACAACTGATCAATCGATCCGTCTTCAAGTGACTGGAAGTCGCTAAAGGTGAGTGTTATGGAGTGTACGGGTGTTCAATTCGAACCAACGGAGGGGGTTGCTAAAAGTATGACTGTAATTAAGTATTAAATGGAATGTTCTGACCAAGGGGTAGCGGCTCAAGGCTGTGTGTGATTATGGGTCCTGTGAGCAGGATTTTTAACCACACTAGTGCTGTAGTATTCCTTACAGTAAGAGAGTTAAGCACGGATATGCGTAGTATTTTCTATAGTAGAAATTTTAGCATAAGTGAACGAGACGCTGCCCGTGGTCGGAACATTAAGAATAGGTATGGAAGTATTTAGGAACAATGTCTAGGTTTGTGCTCAGGGTTGAGCAAGGGGAACGTGTGCATAGTACGCCTTATAGTATTGGCTTAAGCACATAATGCGTAGTATTTTCTAAAGTAGAAATGAAGCATGAATAGGGTCTAGTTTTACCCTGGGCACAGCCGGACATGTTGAATTTAAACAACGATAGGCTGTAGCATTAGAGTGGTACGTGAGGTAGGCTCGTATGTTGCAGGCTGTGCTGTAACATGGGACTCGTATATACGAGTCCCGTGTTACAACAATAGGCTGTAGCATTGGAATGGTACTTAAAGTAGGCTCGTATGTTGCAAGCTATGGTTAAACAATTGTGTATGATGTTTGTGTATGAGTGAAAGCGTTATGGTTAGGTTTAACATGTGTGAAGTATATAGATTAGATCTGTAAAGTGGCACTTATAATATGACTGAGAGAGGGTTTTTAATATTGAATCGGGTACACACGCGACGTCCAAAGTGCACACACGCAACGGTAAATGCGCCACCCAGCTTCATGGAGGGGGGCGCGTGCATGCTTGTGTGGACAGAGCGCGTTCTCGTTGGAACTCGTGCGTGTCGTAGCGCGCAACATGCTACAAACGATAGCTCGTTAGCCTCTGAGGCACCGGAGCAAACGGAGGGAAAAGTAGACGTAATTCAAATGTATAAGGTCGATCGTTAGAGTCTTGAGATTACGGCGATGTGTAGGGCACTTAAAATTTTTCATATTCGTGGCGGATAAAATAGTTATGTAATGTTTAAGGTGATCGGGATTATCTAGAACCCGACCCGGAAGTCGTTCTAAGCTCGCCGGAAATGACGACGGAGGGGTCGAACTAGTGTTTCATTATTATGTTTTTATATTTCTAAGGAGATCACTACACTGGCGTTTTGAGGGAAATAGGATTCTGTTGTGGGGTATGTGGTATTGTATTAACGTTGCGAGGGGACGGCCCGCGCGGCGGAACGGGTCGTTGGGAACGTTTTTATGGGATCATGGGAGCAGCTAAGCTAATGCTACTTAGCCGCGCTAAACGGCTAAGGCGGTCGCCGGATGTGACGTCGTAAGCGCGCGCTAGCTTGAAGCTAACGAAGCTAATATGCTAAGCTAACGAAGCTAATATGCTAAGCTAACGTGCTAAGCTAACTGTGCTGACGTCATGGCATGACGGGACTCTCGGTATGTCTCGCGAGGGGGCGTCCATCTTAGAAGGGGCGCCGAGCGTCCATCTTAGAAGGGGCGCCGAGCGTCCATTTTGGGAGGGTACCGAGCGTCCATCTTGGTAGGGGTGGCGAGCGTCCATTGTTAAGGGGAAGGTGGAGTTTATTGGGGATACGGTAGGGGGCAGAAGTGTACAGGATGGATGTGTTTGGATTCTGCTCACAGAACGTTTTCATTGTACACTCTCTCTCCCCCTCTTCTTCCCTCTCACCTCCCTCCCTCTCTCTCTCTCTCTCTCTCTCTCTCTCTCTCTCTCTCTCTCTCTCTCTCTCTCTCTTCCTCTTTCTCTCTCTCTCTCCCCCTCTCTCTCCCCCTCTCTCTCCCCCTCTTTCTTTCTCTCTCTCTCTCTCTTTTGCTTTCTCTCTCTCTTTCTCTTTCTCTCTCTCTCTTCTCTCTCTCTTTTTCTCTTTCTCTCTTTCTCTCTCTCTCTCTCTTTCTTTCTCTCTCTCTCTTTCTCTTTCTCTCTCTCTCTCTCTCTCTCACCTCCCCTCCCTCTCTCTCTTACCCCCCCCTCTTTCTTTCTCTCTCTCTCTCTCTTTCGCTTTCTCTCTCTCTCCTTTCTCTTTCTCTTTCTCTCTCTCTCCCTCTCCCTTTTCGCCTCCCCCCTCTTTCCCTCCCCTCCCTCGCTCTCTCTTTCTCTTTCACCCCCCCCCCTCTCTTTCTTTCCTTCTCTCACCCTCCCTCTCCCTTTCGCCCCTCTCCCTCTCACCTCCCCCCTCTTTCCCTCTCCCTCTCTCTCTCTCTTACCCCCCCCCCATCTCGCTCGCTCCCCTCATTTCAACACCGCCTCTCTTCCATGTACTCCCCCCCCCCCCCCCCCCGAAACGCTTCTCTTTCTCTCCTAGGTTAGGGCCTGCATATAGAGTTTTTTATGGGTTTCAAACGCGGTGTAGTGCTAGGTATATTGTTTTGGGACTTATTAAGTTGGTTAGGTTACATAGGATGGACATTTGCTAAGTATTTACTGTGTGCTGTGGTGATGTTTGCGGTTATAGTAGTTTGTGTGAATGTTATCAGGGTATGTGTGACGTACGTGTTCAAGACTCTCGGCGCGGCTGGTTCTGCGTCGGGGGACCCACACCGCTCGGTTGCGCCTGCGTATGCAATGATGGTGATGAAGGTTGGCGCGGAGGGTGGCAGGGTGGGTGTGGGCGTTCCGATAAAGCCGTGGTGCCCGGCGTCCGCGCTGGCGACTATTCTCTGATCTGGGTGGTGGACATTCAGGGTTGGGGAGTGGGAGGGCCGGGGCGTGCGGGTGGGTGTGAGGCGGGGGACGTTCCTGGACGACCGTGCGTTGCAATTGACGGGATAGGATTGTGTGTACAATTGTGTTTTTTTCCCCATAGTAGGTACGTTTGGAGGGCTGTGTGATATGGGGCGGTGTGCCCGGGGTTCGGTGTTGGGTCTGGTCGGCTATGTGTGGCCGTCCGGCAGGGCACTGGACTCTGGGGATACTGGCCTGGAGCACAGGAGAGGTTGCCGGGATGCTGTCTGCTGTGTACCTGTGGTGAGGTGGGTTTAGGCCGCTGTGGAAAGGCTGTCAAGGTCTTTTCAGAAAAACAGGGTCGACACCTCACGGCGTGCGTGGCGCGGCGTCTGTGGCATTCTTTAGATTACCTCTGGGGGACACGTGTCTGGGTGACAGGTGTCCCCTGGGGGGTGTGGTACTAAATAATGGAAAAGAATGTAAAAAATGAATGTAACTATATTAATCAAGATGTTTTGGTTTTCCGAGGAGAATCAGAATTGGAGCAGGATCAAGCGGAAGTAAAGGAGAGCGGAGATTCAACAAAAAATAGGAACCCAGTGTGTTGACAGAGATCGAACGAGATAAGCTGTATCGTTATATCGTTATTTTCAAACAGATCACACTGTGTCTTGCTAAATATATTAGTATAGTGTTGCCCGACATTTCCAATGCATAACGAATAGTGGAGATAACAGGGAAATGCCACTGTATTAAGTCTGGATGTTTTTTGCTTTCTTGCCATACAGGTGCTCGACTGGACAGGAGCTCTGAACGATTTCCATAACCATCTGGGGAAACGGGCCGGCTGTAATGAGCCTTGGTATAAGTATGAATGATAAGCCAGTTATCAATCCTTGTCTGCACAGTAAAACGTTGACAGTGTGAGTGTTTTAACTCAAGTAAGTAGAAATAGGAAAGACAGAGAAACTTGTTTTTTCAAACGGTAATTACAGGAGTGTTGGAAGTGGAATGAATGACAGGAACATAGGAAGTTCACCTTAGTGGAACATTGATAGGAACAACTGGAGCGGTAAATGCAATATTATTAACAATAGAATAACAACAACAACAATATGGAAAAGGGGCTTAGTGATCGGGCCATTGGGGGGAGTAGGCCGAGAGCCTCTGCAGACATTTCCCAGATAGACTTTACCAGTGATAATGATCTGATTAATATGGACTTCTCTCATGTGACCAGTACGACAAAAGGACTGGCAATGTTGACTTTGGTTCCAATACAGGGGAGTGAACCAGTGACAACGATGTTACTCCAACCAGAACCGATTCAAGCTGGAGTGTCCATTTCAGGCGACTGCAGTTTAACCAAGGTACAGAAAAAGAGACTGAGGAGGGCGGCGTTGTTACAGCGGTCCCGTGAAATCCACTCTGGCCGGATGGCTGGAACTGAGACCGACAGCAGGTATGGAATACACGAACAGCTTCTACAGCCCCCATGTCCAACCTGCCCTCAGCACCGAAGCCAAGATGAGAGGCGGGAAGAAACACATTCCATTCGGAGGACACAACGACTTTGTGGTCAAACCCAAACACATGGTGATGGAGAACCCCTCCCCCATCAGGCCGTTCCAGTACGTGTGTGCTCCAGACAGCGAGCAGACCCTCCTCGCCGCCCCGGCCCAGTTCCGGCTGGAGACCTTTCTGCAGAGCTGCTGCCACAGGCTGTTCCCCAAAGCCGTCCGGAACAGAACCAACCCTGTGCTGTCCATCGACAGCTACCTCAACATCGGCCCAGCCCTGTGATGGGAAGTCAAACCGCCGGTGCTGAGATGGGGGAAGAGGCAGCATCCTATAGACAACAGAGAGCGTTTGTGACAGCGTTCGAACAACACGAGGCAGTTCATCGAGATCTGATGAAGATACAGCTGGAGATTGGTCAAGCCGCACACGAGATTCAGAGATTGGGACGAGAACTGGCAAGAAAGGCTGCGCTACTAGAAGCGACAGCTGTTGAGATCATGCTTCAGGCGTATGACCTAGGCCGCCGTGATCAAAGAGTGCCCTGTGCTCCGTTGCCCGGACAGGGAACTGGGCCGCGATACAAAGAGTGGCAACCACGGCCGAAAGGAGGAGGCAGACCCCGGAATCCGGGAGGATTCCGGCCACGGGTGGTGGTGTGTTGGACATGTGGCGTGACTGGTCATATCTCACGGGAGTGTGCGAACAATGGCCCGGCTAGCTCAGTCGGAAGAGAATGAGACTGATTAGAATAAGGATAGAGATGATGATACATAGATAAGGTTTGATTAGGTGTGCGAGTTACTAAAATGGTTTGGAAGACTAACCAGGGTAAGTTGGGGCTAATAGAGGGATGACGTAACTGAATATTGCATGAGCTAATCAAACTAACAAAATTAATGGTTTTAGACAGGAACAATGGAACATTTAATGTTAGACAGAGTTGGAAACAAGGGACTATTTAATTTTGTTGCAGGGGTATTTATGCCTCTAGATGATAGTTAATTCTGTTGGATGAGTGTGTAGCATTTAGGCACTCACAATTTTTGTTTATTTACAATTTTCTTTGTTTTTGTTTGACTATATTTTTTAGGAACTGGCTGGCTGGGAGGGATCTCTCGCTGGTCAGGGATAGCAGGTGGTGGTGACACAGCGAGACTGGTAGGAAGTCTGATATAATGAGCTGGAAACTGAGAAATGGACGGGAGCTGGTTCATGGTTTGTTTTCCGCTCATTAAGAGTCCAGATGTAGAATCTGGGGGGTTGTGTCACATGTTGGGTTATGTTAAGTGTTGGGGGAACATATTTCTCTGTCAATAGAAAGCTCTGTAGGTTTCTGGTCGCAAATTGGCCAGATAGTGTTCATGTAGGGTGCAGACATGTGAATTTGATGATTGACTTATGGGAGGCTCTGCACCGGCTTGTTGAAAGCTGGCGGAGTGTGTGTGATGAGTGTTTAAAGAGACTGTGGTTTGTTGACCATGCACATAGGTTTTGTTGGTGATTGGCCTCGTCTAGAGCTGGCTGTCCGGACCGAGGAGCTGTCGGGAAACAAGGTATTGATAGTGAAATAATGAATATTCCACTTTTAAGGGTGTGGATAGTTGTGTTGAGCTTGAGATATTTGATCTAGTAAAACAGTACAGCACAAATAAGAAATGAGACAAAGGTGATTTGATTGGATGCTAACGTAAGAAGCTGTAAAATACATAGATAAATGATTTGGAGAATTAGGTATTGTCAAAATGCGGAACAGTAGAGAATGTATCTGCGAAAATAAATGTTTCCAATCTATTATGTGTTTTGTAAATAATAATCCAAAATGCAAATAAGGACAGAGGGAAAATCGTTTCCCTCTGTGGAAAATTGGAGCAGTACCGAGACCTGCACACAACAAAGAGGAGGCTGTGGTTAGCACAAGGTACAACAAGAAGAAAACGGTTAAAAACGAATTAAAAATAAGCTGGTAATGATCTGTCAACACACAGGACTGATTTGGTTGAACGCTCTCCCTCTAGTACGGTTTGCTTGTCGTTCGTGCGAACTTCGCGGTCTGCGTTTGACACCGCACGAAATGATGCTAGGTCGCTGCATGGTAGTACCAGGTTTGCGCGCGACAGGCAAAGGTCCGAGTTTGGACATCCTGGACAACGACATGCGTGAGTACGTAAAATACATGTCGAAGATACACAAAAGTATTCTGGTTCATGTCTCCAGTAGACAGGAGCATGAAACCGGGGATGAGGTGAATAGGCAGACTACACCTCAAATCATACCAGGCGACTACGTTTATGTCAAAGTATTTAGACGCAAGTGGTTTGGCGCGAGACGGGAAGGGCCATACAAAGTCGTTCGAGCCACCGAGAGGGCTTTACAAGTTGAAGGATCGCCTATGTGGTTTCACGTTACTCATTGTGTAAAAGCAACCAATACGGACCAAGAATGGGAACCTGAACCACAAGACCTTGACGGTAAAACCGGGGCGTCGCAACCATTACACGAAGGCGAAGTGAAGGCGGCGCTAACCCCAAACGATGGGGAAGACCCGGATGATTATGGCGAGCCAGACCGAGGGGGCCACGATTGGCCACCAGTAGAAGATGAAGGTTTTTTACAGGAACCAGACAGAGGAGAGGATTATGAATTGGAACATAATAACTTCTCCTCTGTGGACATGGAGAAGGTACCAGAAGAGCCAGAGGAACCAGTGCTTAGCACAAGCCCGGAACAAGATGCTCGACCACAACGAGTCATCAAGAAGCCTAAACGATATACATAGGCAAAGGAAGGGATAGTGTAACTGATAGGCCTTGGAGAGGGCGTGTACATATTAATTTTTGATTTTTGGTTTTTCATTAGCTAAGCTCTCTCCTTTTTTAGAAATGTTTAGATAGTAAATGAAATGTAAGGTCTTTTCTTTCAGAGTGAATTGCACAAAACAGACACATTTGGATAAAAAACACATAAAGTATAGTCTAAAACCTGGTAATTGGTATGATCATCTTTTTGTATAAAGGGACGTACCTAGACGGAAGTGGAATTGATATAACTGATAACATTGTATATAACCTGCAAAATGAGTGGAAATTGTTAAACGGTGTGCGTGAATAGAGAACTGTGTAAATAAAAGATGGGTCCATAGTCGGTCAGTGGGGGAGGGAGTAATGGGGGTGTTGAAAGCAAATGATACTAACAGATATGGAAAATGAGTCAGAAGGATTCTGGAAAGGTTTGGCTCTGAGCGAATTAGGTTAAACAGTAAGGTTAAGGTAATTGTAAACAGTTTGTTTGAGGAATTACTAACATGTATCTTGGGGATTATCAATCCCCAAACCGGGGAAACTGTAGTAGAATTCCAGCCAAACTGGTGTTCATTGTACTGTATATCATGAAGCACAGAATGGCGAAAACACAGAGGTACAATACATACACGTTTCTCCCCCCCCCCCTCCTAAAGTACAAGAAACGAGACACCTCTGACTTGGTAATGCGGCTGTTGGTTCGGGCTTCCTCAAATCTCTGTGGAGGGGGGTTGAAACAAGCAGACGCTTATTGAGTAGGAGACAGTGTCTCGTTTGATCCTTCCTGGGAAAGTCAATAACATGGGTGATTTTACAACCCAGGGCCCTAGGCCATCTGTTCCAACAATGAAACTGCCATTTGAGATGCCAGTTTGTCTCTGCTGAAAACAAAAGAGCAGATAACCATCACAGATCAAAAGAAAAGACCATTTGAAACCACATCGTGACACAATTCGATGTAAAACGTCACGATAAGGAGTTAGCCAATAAGAGTTGAGAGTACGTGTCCTCCAATAGGAACACTCGAGGAGAGGTTGGAAAACGCCCGCTTGCCGTAACATTAGAGGCGGAGCCTAAATTTGATATTAGCAGGACTCCGTGCTAGTAGAGGACAGAACAACAGACCCGAACAGAGACCCAGGAAGCGACAAAGAACACACACCCTTTCTCTCTCCAACAGACTGAGGAAAACACGCAGCAGAAGAGACGGCCGCGAAAACCTACCATCTGAAGAAGCCGAGACGAGACATGTCCATAGATATTGAATATTTAGCCTAAAGTCTGGTGAACCTCGGCATAGTGAGGTCTTCCATCAGGTTTTATTGCAATTGTTCTTTCAAATCTTTGATTTGTATTGATTGAAATCCTTCTTATTAAACACGGATTCCTTTTCAAACTGCTCAGAACTCGATTTCTTCAACCGCCGCGCCGTGTTCTCTGAAGGTGTACGAGCAGAAAACCATCACATACATGGTTATCTGCATTTGTAGCTAAGTAGTACTTCAAAGAGCTTTATAAGGTTAAAACACAGCGCAGAGTACGAAGATTAAGCTAGGAAGTTACTACATTATCTCCACACCTACAGGCAGCTATGGAATTCTCAACTAAATCATATCTAACAACAAATATCTTCTTAGATGGGGGTCCCTGGGACAAAATCCTATGGGGTGGGGGTCTGTGACCTATTAAGCATCAATCGGTTGGTCCTTGACATGAACACGTTTGAGAACCACTGTCATAGACAATGAATGTGATTTTCTCCAGTGTGTTCCAATAGTTCCTGCTACTCAGACCTCTTTCCTCTCTGGCCCTGCAGTTCAGGCCCTCTATCATTAACCTTCCCTATGGTCCCATATTCTTGCTATCTGTCCCACACTGAGCAGGTGTAGTCATAGTGACTAATGAGCTGGAGTTAGAGAGGCATACCAATCTATGGGTATACGGTACAATATACATACCTACACAGTGCACAGTACTGTATGCCGACAGGCACTATTGCAGTCTCTGTGGATATGCTAACAGCACTTAGTTGTCAACACAGTCTCATCAGAAAACCTAAATAAGGCAAAGTACTACACAGGGGGGGAAATACATAATGTACGTTATGTTATAGCCATAAGTAATATATTTATGTCTTGTATAAGTAATATCAAATATCCAAAACAAACACTGTGACTGGGGGCTAGATCCACAAAGAATGGATTGCACGGTGCTAGTTGCACCCTACTTACAATTCATTATAAATTGAAAATGGGGGAGCCTGGTGTAAACAGAGAAAGACTTTCGTCTTGTTTACACCAGGGTCCCCCATTTTCAATTCATAATGAATTGTAAGTAGGGTGCAACTAGCACCGTGCAATCCATTCTTTGTGGATCTAGCCTGGGAGTCGAACCATTGTGGTCGCTGGTGAGTGCTCTCATCCACCCTGATACAAACACAGCAATACTATGATAATGGTTTGTTTTAACGTTTAACAGTTATGGTTAAAATATAAAGTAAGGGTTAAGGTTAGGGTTAGGGTTTGGGTGAGGCTATCAGAAAAGTGTGTCTTGTTAGTCTTGAGGTAAAGGCACTTGCCTCCCATGCAAATGCAGAGTTTGTTCCCCAGCAGGGGGGCTCAAATATCTTCTGAAAACATTCAAAGTAAAAAATAACTGAATATGTAATATATGTACATTGTACATCATAAATACGTCAATATAAATGGTAAATGGTGCATTTATATAGCACATTTTTCCAAAGTGCTTTACAATTAGTTCTTCACATTTTACCCATTCACTCACACATTCACACAACAACGGCATAGGCAACCATGCAAGGTGCCAACCTGCTCATCGGGAGCAGTTAGGGGTTAAGTGTCTTGCTCAAGGACACTTCGACACGCTGCCCGGGAGGAGCTGGAATTGAACTGGGAACCTCCGGATTACCAGACGACTGCTCTACCTCCAAATCCACTATCACCTCTATTATATATATTATATACTGTATATAGTATAGTATAGTATAGTATAGTATAGTATAGTATAGTATAGTATAGTATAGTATAGTATAGTATAGTATTATAGTATTATATATATATTTATTTATTATGGCTATAACATAACCTACAATATGTACCTTTTTCCTGTGGCCAATTAGTACTTTATTTACATTATGTACTGCAGTTGTTGTAGTACACTTGAGAGAAGACTCTATGGAACAACTCACAACTATGACTTTTGAGTGAGGTTTGAGCCCCGGGGACTTTCAGTAGAGGTGACGCCGGAGACGATGAGAGCGGAGAAGTGGAATCTGCTCGGTTGCTCGGGTTTATCTCACTCCATCTTGGACCGTCTCCCCCTCCCGTCTCCTCCTCCCGTCTCCTCTCACTCTCAACTGTCGTCCTGTCCCCGGTCCACTGCCTCCCTCTAAGCCTGTCAATAAAAATCCTATTCAAAACTGTAGAGATGAAAATCAATGTTGTGCATATCACCTGATTAGATCTGTGGTTGTGGGGAGGGGGGAGTGGGTTCTTTGCCAGCCCCTCCACACAGGGGGGGGGGGGGGGGGGGGGTTCGTAATGAGATTAGTGGAGCCTGCAGGAACCCACACGGGACCCCACACAGGACTCCACACGGGAGAGCCATGGTGATCAGATTAGGATGAAAAAGGACACTGTAACTTTTAAAGACCCATGACTTCATCCCCCTGTCTGGGGGAGAGAAAAGCGCTGAGGACACCGCTCTCTTTGCACTGTAACACAATACAACCCAAGTGGAACCTCTCTCTCCCTTGTCTTTTTTACCCTTTTTGAGAGCTACAGTACGCCTCTCGTGTTTCTTGTGGGGGTTTCTACCTCCATGACCTACTGCCTGCCTGTGCCCGGCTGCCCGCTAAGCGAGGGTGATTGCTGGAGGGGGGGGTGTACATGTGGAGGCGCGCCTTGCCGCAGGAGTAGGGCTGGACGCGGGGGGATTGGTGGTGTCACATTGATGGATGAGTGCTCTCACTGCCAACTCCGGCGATTAGGTCACACACCCCGGGAGACAGCAATGCCGCCCGCTGCGAAACGCTGATGCTAGACTTACTTACTGATTATAAGTCACTGTATCACTGCCAAGCAGCACCGCTCCACGCAGCCACAGAGTCTCCACGGTGAATAATAGGTGTAGGAGGCTCCCCCCCCCCCCCCCCCCCTTAGAGAAAGGGGAAACACACTTCATAGGTTCAGCGCAGATTATTGGCTGAAATCTACCCCTCTCTGAGGATTCTGTCAAGGTGTATGTTTCACAGGTTTGCAAGGAGCCATGGCAGGTCTATTAGATACGTGCCTGTGTGTGCCATTCTCTCGCTCTCTGTCTATCTCTGTCTCTCTAATTGTCTTTCTCACTCCTTTTTCTCTCTCACTCTCTCACACTCTCATATTAGTGCACAAATACACACCCACACAAATACACACATCTGTGTACACACATGGTTGCGGTCATGCTATGGCGCACGTGCACACACACACCCACACATACAATATAATACAATCATAAGACTCACTCTCACAAATATAAATGCAATGCGTGTGCACACACACACACACACACACACACACTCACACATTCCGTAGCTCAGCTCTTCTCTCTACGTCGTCGTCCTCCCAGCGCTGTACTCCCCTTCTTCCCAGCAGCCCACTTTCATTTGTACAGTGGTGAATTCTCTGGCTGTTAAACTGAAGGATTGACTGTGGAGCTTGTCTGGCTTTTATCTTCTCCCCTGATTCATTTCCATTGCCACCATGAGAAGGGAGAGGAGAGAGCGGAGCGTCTACAGCGTCCATTATTCTGTATGTGACACCGTTGGTACTGTACTGTAACTCCAGCGAGCGCTCAAACCCAAAGACATATCATCTTCCGCGGGTCACCCCATTGTTTCTCCGGGACGTGGCGACATTACTGTACTAAGAGAGATGATTGCATTAGAAGTTTATGGGCTATTTCAGCAAGAGCTATGGCATCAGGTGCCCCCCCCCCTCTCCTACCACACACACAGTAGCGACATCCATCTATCCAACACCACTTTAACCTCCACCCCCCGGTTTAACGTTATATAAATGTGATTATTTAGGAGGGAGGAGGGGGAGGGGGCAGTTTATTTCTGTTTTATAACCGTGACCGAAATTACACAATATTGTTTTCCATAATAACCCCATTTTCCATAAAGGGACCATTTCGTAAGTTAAGTGGCTTGTCTCTTCCAATTGATGGCATTATGTGTATTTCTGATGGACATTTGCACTTCCACCCCCCCCCCCTCAATTGCTGTTAATATTTGAATATTTGAAAAATAGGGAGTGCTGTCTTGGATAAAAAAAGATATACAATGGTAAATGGTGCTCTTCAAGGACAGAACAATTAACATGAGATTACATGCAGTGACTGTCCAGTTTACATACTTACGTAAATGAAGTCCATAGTATAAATACAGTAGGGAGTCTGAAAAGAGCATCAGAGGCACTCTGATTATAAATAAAAAATCATGGATGAGGTTTTCCCTTTTCAGACTGCCAATCTACACTATGGACGTCCTTTACAAGTAAGCTGGACAGCCACCGCATTTAATCCTATTCTGTTATTATTCATGTATTCAATGTCATTAGCACAATCAGAAAACACCAAGCGCTCAGCAGACGTTCGCGGTTCACTGCCGGTGAGCTCAGTGCGTTGGTGAAGAAGTAGCTGTTCACCTGCCTGAGGCAGCACTGTGACTGTCAGTAGCTGTTCACCTGCCTGAGGCAGCACTGTGACTGTCAGTAGCTGTTCACCTGCCTGAGGCAGCACTGTGACTGTCAGTAGCTGTTCACCTGCCTGAGGCAGCACTGCGACTGTCAGTAGCTGTTCACCTGCCTGAGGCAGCACTGCGACTGTCAGTAGCTGTTCACCTGCCTGAGGCAGCACTGCGACTGTCAGTAGCTGTTCACCTGCCTGAGGCAGCACTGTGACTGTCAGTAGCTGTTCACCTGCCTGAGGCAGCACTGTGACTGTCAGTAGCTGTTCACCTGCCTGAGGCAGCACTGTGACTGTCAGTAGCTGTTCACCTGCCTGAGGCAGCACTGTGACTGTCAGTAGCTGTTCACCTGCCTGAGGCAGCACTGTGACTGTCAGTAGCTGTTCACCTGCCTGAGGCAGCACTGTGACTGTCAGTAGCTGTTCACCTGCCTGAGGCAGCACTGCGACTGTCAGTAGCTGTTCACCTGCCTGAGGCAGCACTGCGACTGTCAGTAGCTGTTCACCTGCCTGAGGCAGCACTGTGACTGTCAGTAGCTGTTCACCTGCCTGAGGCAGCACTGTGACTGTCAGTAGCTGTTCACCTGCCTGAGGCAGCACTGCGACTGTCAGTAGCTGTTCACCTGCCTGAGGCAGCACTGTGACTGTCAGTAGCTGTTCACCTGCCTGAGGCAGCACTGCGACTGTCAGTAGCTGTTCACCTGCCTGAGGCAGCACTGTGACTGTCAGTAGCTGTTCACCTGCCTGAGGCAGCACTGTGACTGTCAGTAGCTGTTCACCTGCCTGAGGCAGCACTGTGACTGTCAGTAGCTGTTCACCTGCCTGAGGCAGCACTGTGACTGTCAGTAGCTGTTCACCTGCCTGAGGCAGCACTGTGACTGTCAGTAGCTGTTCACCTGCCTGAGGCAGCACTGCGACTGTCAGTAGCTGTTCACCTGCCTGAGGCAGCACTGTGACTGTCAGTAGCTGTTCACCTGCCTGAGGCAGCACTGTGACTGTCAGTAGCTGTTCACCTGCCTGAGGCAGCACTGTGACTGTCAGTAGCTGTTCACCTGCCTGAGGCAGCACTGCGACTGTCAGTAGCTGTTCACCTGCCTGAGGCAGCACTGTGACTGTCAGTAGCTGTTCACCTGCCTGAGGCAGCACTGTGACTGTCAGTAGCTGTTCACCTGCCTGAGGCAGCACTGTGACTGTCAGTAGCTGTTCACCTGCCTGAGGCAGCACTGTGACTGTCAGTAGCTGTTCACCTGCCTGAGGCAGCACTGCGACTGTCAGTAGCTGTTCACCTGCCTGAGGCAGCACTGTGACTGTCAGTAGCTGTTCACCTGCCTGAGGCAGCACTGTGACTGTCAGTAGCTGTTCACCTGCCTGAGGCAGCACTGTGACTGTCAGTAGCTGTTCACCTGCCTGAGGCAGCACTGTGACTGTCAGTAGCTGTTCACCTGCCTGAGGCAGCACTGTGACTGTCACCACGGATCCACAATGTGACTTTAGCCATTTCCACCACTGTAGCAGCACTACGAGGGATGAAATTACAGATCACATTTAAGATATCACCGGTGGTCCGTTCCCACAAGGAGACTATAGAACAAATTATTGTCAAGAGGGGTATAGAGTCTGCCGACATAAAGATGTCACGCCATGCATTTCCATATTGATGTCTCCCATAAACAATAACCACAGCAGCAGACACCAACTCTCTTGGATAGAAAACAAAGGCCTGTGTGTGTGTGTGTGTGTGTGTGTGTGTGTGTGTGTGTGTGTGTGTGTGTGTGTGTGTGTGTGTGTGTGTGTGTGTGTGTGTGTGTGTGTGTGTGTGTGTGTGTGTGTGTGTGTGTGTGTGTGTGTGTGTGTGTGTGTGTGTGTGTGTGTGTGTGTGTGTGTGTGTAGGTGTGTGTGTGTGTGTGTGTGTGTGTGTGTGTGTGTGTGTGTGTGTGTGTGTGTGTGTGTGTGTGTGTGTGTGTGTGTGTGTGTGTGTGTGTGTGTGTGTGTGTGTGTGTGTGTGTGTGTGTGTGTGTGTGTGTGTGTGTGTGTGTGTGTGTGTGTGTGTGTGTGTGTGTGTGTGTGTGTGTGTGTGTGTGTGTGAATTCTAGCTGAGTAGTAGAAATCTCCAGCCATGTGAAGCGCCACAGCAGTGGCAGCATCATAAAGATAAGACAGGAGCTTCTCCCTGCTCTTCATTCACTGAGCCACTGTGTTGTCCGCCTTTGTCTTGAGCACACACACACACACATACATACTTCTTTGGATGGATGCCTTTTATGGCTCGTGTCACAGAGAAATACACTCCTATTCCGTCTGATTGCTGTTGCCTGCTGGGCACTTATCGTGCCGTTGTCACAGTTTTATTGGTGGAGCTAAAGGGATCTGATAGCGGGACACTGGCTGAAAACCTCATTCTGTACATCTGAACGCAGTACAAAGATAGTTGTTAATATAGTTGTAATGTTGTGGGGGCGTGGCCACATGCTCAGCTCTCAAAAACATGTGTGATAAAAATAATGACTGCAATCAATGAAATGTATTTAACACTAATAATGCACAGGTCCAAATGACTGAATTAATAAATCATCTCTGGTTTACATCCAGTGTATACATATATATATATATATATATATACGTGGGGGTGAGGGGAGTAGAGTCGTCCCCGGCAGGTCTGTATTCAAATTAAGTCTCGTCTGCCCTCTTCAGGCCTGTAAAATAAATGGGAAACAGTACCCTCAGCATACTGCAACAATGTGCTGCTACTGTATATCTGAGCCTCTGAATCTTACGAAATCCAATTAACAGAACAGGTGTTTCAGGTGCAGTGTTGGGGGTATCACAGCAGGTGGTACCTACCCCCCTTCTCTCACAGGACCTCAAGGAGAACTGAAGTCACCAGGTAACTTATTGCAATTCGATTTATTTTACTTGCCTCATTCCTTCCTACCAGCACCCGATGGCTACAAGAGCCAATTACTCCCACATAGTGGGTAACAGATATGAGATCCTGGCTAGATGTTCTGGATGTGTGTGCATGAGTGCACACGTGCAAGACAAGTGTGTGTATATGTGCGTGTGTACATGCGTGTAAAACGTGCATGTGCTACACAAGCCACAGCGGGTGTCTCTGCATGCATGTGAAAGTATGCCGATGTGTCGTGCAGCAGCATGTGGCGGTTTCCATTCAGGGAGGCCTGATTCTCTGGTGACTCCCGGTAAACGACAATGTTCCCTCCATAACGTTGCATCTTCCCCGAGCCTGTCGAGCCGCGCTCTATCTCTCCCACTGCAACAGACATGGCTCCTGTGGTGCTATAACCATCATAATGTCTGGAAATCCATTCCATCTCTCTGTCTTGTCTGGGTCTTTGCGATAATGGTCCACTTTCGCTCAGGGAGGCTCCACGTTCAACCTAATACTCAGTGCCCTCAGGTGACCCCAGACTGCGGATGCAATTATGACGGGCCTAATGTCCCAACTGAACGGGCACTGTCAGGCTGCTTTTAGCCAGGCGGAGATCAGCGTTCCATTTGCAGTATAGAGACTACCCTGCCTAAACCCCCTCCCCTCATCTCAGGGTTGAATTTACTGGATGACATCATCGTATATCAGAAGGCAAAAATGGGATGCTTTAATGGCTGTCAAAATCAGGGAGAGATGGCCTCACACAGATTGAACTGGCTCGGTCTACCTCGCCCGCCCAACCACGGTTCACATTACACCAGACCCGGCGGCATGGGCGGGCATTTGGGGGCCGGGCCCGCCCACTGAGTCAGCTGTGCCCGCCCTGGTGAAATGTCTTTTTTTTTTTCTTTTTTTTTTTTTCAATCAAAGTCGACTATCCAAATCCTTAGTCGGGGACAGCCCTAGTGGGCACTG
>NC_140167.1:38208409-38300909 GCF_963971535.1 Notolepis coatsorum
AGCGCCCCGTAAAGTGTCATTTAAACCACAATGGCCTCGGTTTCTCAGGAAGACGGGATCAAGTTCCATATCCTCCAGAGCCGTAGACGTTCCTGCCGTAGCTTCTCCACATATTAAACCTGGACATTGTTATTGTTATTGTTATTTAAAAAATATATATAATAATAAAGAAAGAAAAAAAGAATGCACACTGTAAAATTAAATCATGAAGACACTGCAGGCGATGTTTCCTGTGTTTGTGTGAGTTTATAATCATATTGGACACAATGTTATGGGCTATTGCTGGACAGGCCTATTGGTTTGTGCTTCATGGTTATAATTTCCCCTTGTGATACAGCAGTGGAACGATGAAATTAGAACGGAAAGCAGCATGTGGTCGAGATACATCCTCCAGTAATAAAACCAATATTGCGAGATAATTATCATGGATTTTTACAATATGCTGAGCACATTTCTCCTGGAGGGGAGACTGTCAAGCGTTTGCAGATGAATTTTGTTATTAGCTCCTAGTAAAACAGTGCCTTACTCTACGAGACTTAAAGCAGTAGCCCGGCTTTATAGTCTAAGGAATCAGCAATAAAAAAGAGAAAAATGAATGCATCAGTGGGTGCATACTAATGTAATGTGCAACATGGGAAAGTGCATGTAGCCGTGTTGTGCCGTATCTTCTGTTTTATATCAAAGACATAAAACTAATGTATAGTATATAGATTTTGACCTAAGCTACACTGTACAGTATATTGACGACTAACTGAAAAGGATGTGCTTATTTGTTCTGCGGTCTTTCCACCAGGCCATGACATTATGGGCTATAGGACGATGTGGCTTTTAAACCAACTACACAGTAATGTGATAACGGCGCTGTCAGAGTGAATAAAAATTAAAAATAAAAAAAAAACACATGCATTCGACTACTGAATTGCCAGTCGAATGTAAATAAATCAACAAATAGATTTACATTATTGATGAGGTGAACTGAAAATGCATCACTGGTTCTTTTTTGTGATTTAAAAAAATATATATTAAAAATAGGCCTGTTACAAAGCACAACCCAATAACAAATCATTGTTTCCTATTGGTATTATCCATAATAGCAAATACAACACACAATTAACTTAATTGTAAGCATTATACATCTGCATTGATGGGGTAATAATTAGAGCTGTCAGTTTATCGCGTTAATTAGATTAATTAATTACACAGCAAATTATCGCATTATGAAAATTAACTCAAAATTAATTAAAGATTTTTTTTTTTTAATCTCATTCATTCCATAAGAACGTAAAATACACATTTACAGATTTTTTTTTGAATATGGTCCATTTGCATGTTCTTGGTATCTGATTCTAGGGACCTCAGGGAATGTATTCCCTGTGTCAGAAATACTGTGTCTGTTACTAGGCTTGAGTAAATTGTAATGAACCAAATGAGAATATCAATAAAAAAATGTTTATCTTTGACTGTGAATAACACCATGCTAAAATTGACCAGACCTGAAAATCTAAGCAAATGAATAAATGGAAGATGATTAAACAGAAGGTTTTGTAGATACAGTACTGAATTCTGCCATCCGGACACATGCCATTTGAAATATGATTATATAATATAGAATATCAGGCCTAAAATTGTTATGCGATAAAAAATGCGGTTAATTAGATTAATTAATTAATTACAAATCCTGTAATTAATTAGATACATTTTTTTAATCGCCTGACAGCACTATTTATGTATCATTAATATTAAAATGTAATTTGAAATGTCCTCAATTCAGCCTATAGTCAAGTGGTATTCTTAGGGACAATTGACAGCCCTAGCATGCCCAGACTAACCACAAGGACACCCAGGGTGCCAAGCAAATCATGTTGTCTTTTTTTCTTTTTTATAATATATTTCTTTTTTATAATACATTTAATTGCAATAATACAATACAATACATTTTTTGGGACGTTTGGGATAACAGTGACCAAAAATCTGGTTAACCTCTTGTCCCACAATGTGGCTCAGGGACTGCCCCCCCCCAACCCCCCCCCCCCCCCCCCCCCCCCCCGCCACCTGTCCCCCGCCAACAGGATGAAGAACGATGCGGCAGAAATTTCATATTTATTTCATAGGCTACATTACAGCCTATAATGTTGGGCCACCAGAACAAATCATTCAGACTATTTTGTAAATTATGAAATGGTTTTATGCAAATCTGTGTTTTTCAGAAGGCAAAGTGTGCTGTCTGCTCTCAGCGGTTCTGAAGTGATAGTTCATTAGTAGACTCGCTGTGCTTGCAAAGGTTTGAACACAGTGTACATGTGTGTCAATAAAACGCATAACCTTGTCTGTGTTTTCTGATAGCCATCATCATCACTTCTTATTTGCCACTTACGTTTTGGAAAGCTTTGTGAACTGTAATGCTTGTTTGTGATGAGTTGGTTTAATGATAACTGTGATATTGTTATGTTGGATTGCTTTTTGTAATGTCTTTTTTTTTTATTGTTTGGTGTGCTAGGATTGCAATGAAGATTGATAACTGCTAGTTTGCATCATCAAAAAAAAGAAAAGGGAAAAAAAGGCCAGTGTAATGAAATGTGTTAATGCAGCAATTCTGGTGAGCCTTAAAAGCAAACCATCTCCTTTTTTGTAATGGCAATTTAATATTTATTTCATAGGCTACATTACAGCCTATAATGTTGAGCCTCCAGAACAAATAATTCAGACTTCCCTGGTTAGTCATTGTATTTTTCAGAAGGCAAAGCGTGTGTGTGCTCTCAATGGTTCTGAAATTAGTAATAAGTGCTATCAATGTCGCCATCTACTGGTTGAAAGACAAAGGCTACTTGGCAGGCTTCTGACTTGTTTGAGTGAGTTTGGGCGAGTTTCATACTTGTACATGTGCTGATGTTCTCCTTTTCTGTGTAGATTATAGCAGATTTAAGCCTATATAGCATACTGAAAGGAACACACCAACAGTATTGGAAATGTTCTTACCATCTCGGACAGGAAGATAGATACCAATTTCTTTCCTGTGCGTTCAGTAGAAAGCTATCCAGCTGCAAGCTAGCCTAGCTTAGCACAAATTAATGGAAGTGGATACAAATCAATCAGCTAGTGGTCCATATCCACTTCCATTCATTTGTATAAGCTAGGCTAGCTTGCTTTCTACTGAACGGACAGGAAATTGGTATTTATCTTCGTGTCTGACTCTGAAGAAGGTAAGCGAATTTTCCATAATGTTGGTGTGTTGCTTGAAGTACTGTTGTGGCTGATGGTTGTTTAACACAGCAGGAGACGATATTTCCAATTGTAACAAGTAGGTAATTTATTTAGGAAAAGAAGTTCTTAACAGCAAAAGCTATGGATCGAGCAGAGGATCACCACAGCTTGAACAAAAAACACTCTACCTCTCAATCCCTCTGCTTGTCCCCTAAATCCCCTCTCAGTCCTGCCCCCACATGACAGATATGATGACGTATCATATCATGTCAGATCTGACATGACGTACATTAAGATGATACGTAGATTTAACATCGGAGAGAGATAAAAACATTAAGAACATCGAAGAGAGATAAAGACATTTAAGAAGAACATAGATTTAGATAAAAACATTAAGAACATCGAAGAGAGATAAACAAGATATGATGTACACACACGATATGATGTAAAACATTAAGAACATCGAAGAGAGAAAGATTTAGTGAGATGTGTGTGTGTGTGTGTGTTTGTGTGTGTGTGTGTGTGTATGTGTGTGTGTCTGTGTGTGTGTGCATCTGTGTACAGACGTGTGTGTATTGTATGTGTGTATTGTGTGTGTGTGTCTGTGTGTGTGTGCGTCTGTGTACAGACGTGTGTGTACTGTATGTGTGTATTGTGAATGTGTGTGTGTGTGTGTGTGTCGGTGTGTATGTCTGTGCGACTGTGTGTGTCTGTGTGTGTATGTGTGTGTGTCTGTGTGACTGTGTGTGTCTGTGTGTCTGTGTGTGTGTGCTGTGTCTGTGTGTGTGTGCTGTGTATGTGTGTGTCTGCGTGTCTGTGTGTGTGCTGTGTCTGTGTGTGTGTGCTGTGTATGTATGAAAGAGAGAAAAGACACAAGATTAGAGCACACGATATGATGTACTGAAATGTCCATCTGCCTATCTTGAGGCTGTTTTAAGAACATCAGCCAGACTGTCGCCCTAGTGTCTTTGAGCCCTGCTAGTTGACCTATATTAAACTAGTCAAGACTAACCCCTTTCCTACCTCCACCCCCGTATACACATTTTCCCCAACATTCCCCCATTTGGGGCTATCCCTAGTCCCACCCAAATCATATAACCAAGAAAATGTGAACGTCTAACTAAACGAGAAACCACAATTATATAATAAAAGTTTAAATGCCTAATCTAAACCAGAAACCTTACTTCATTCACTGGACCCCTAACGGACCAACAAAGGCTGACTACCGTTCTTACCAAAACACAAAACCGTTCCAAACAAGAGTAATAATAAAACATCAACAAAATACCCCAATTTATAATCCTAACCTGACAGACAAATCCCCCCAACCTCCACCGCTTACCAAATGAGCCACAGTTCCGGCCGGAAACCGCGACTCTCATCAGGGAAAGGAGAAGTTGACCGTCAGAACTAAACATAGAACATCCCTCCCAAAAAAAAATGACATTGTCTCTTCCATAACATTGAGTCCCAGTGTCCATCGCTCAGCCCCCCTTCCATGCCCACGCCATAGTCTCCTCACCGTATTGCCAAAAGTCACATTTTGCCAATACAGCAACCACCACGCCACACCTCCAGTCCCCGTAGAAGCATGTCCCCATGCCTGGACGGGAGGCGCTGGTACCGACCTCACCACGTGTCCCCCCATCTTCGACGGGAGGTGCCCATCTTGCCCACTGCGTTAGCCCCCCCCTTTGTCCCTCCAGTCCCCAGAACCGATCCCCAGAACACTTCTTCTCAATGCTTCCTCAGGCTCAGAACCGACACTCTGCCGATGCCCCTTCCCATTCCGGTTTGACCAGGACCACGAGTAAAATAAACAAAAAATAATAAAAAAATAAAAAATAATGCAATGATTTTCAATGGTTGCAATCTCTATGCCGAAGGATCATTAGAAAATCAGACTAAAACTCCTAGTTAAAGGAATAAACCAACAAAACTGCACTCAGACCATCCCCCGTCACTCTTAAAGGAAAGAACCAACAAAAAGAAAATGTCCCTACCTCACCATACCCCTAATCCTCTATCCCCTCGTCTCCCTCTAAGGCAGCATAAAGCTGAGGACATGGCCCGATTTGTGGCTCAATCTCTTTCTGTCCCACCATCAGCATTTGGCTCGTTACGTGTGAAGTTACCAGCCTACCCAAGAGAGGCATACCACAACAGAAAAGGAGAACCAATATCAACCCTGCCACCCCAATGGATATCCCCGTCTGCATCACTATGCTTCCCCACTGTCCCAATCTTTCCAACACCCCACTCCCCCACCATTCTTCATTCCGGCCAGAATTCCCTCTCAACTCCTCCCTCAAATCCTTCAGCTTAGCCATGGCCTCGGAGAACTTTCCCCCTGGCCCCACATTTGTCGGAATGAATGTGCAGCAGTACTGTCCAAACATGGAACAGACTCCACCCTTATCCGCCATTAACCAGTTCAGAGCCTGTCTATTCTGCCACGCCACCGTACTGGTCGCGTGCATCTGGTCCCCCATTGCATCCAACGCCTCCTCGGTGTAGTTGAGATACCGCTGCTGATTGTAAAACAAATAGTTGATCCACCCGGAGTTCTTATTGACCGATATCCATGGCAGAATAGACTCAAACCCTGCCGCAATCTCATTCTTAGCCATGAACTCGGCTGGAATGCCCCTTGGCTGTCCTATGCTGTCCAGATACACCCTTGGGTCTGCCTTGTAGCTACGCTTCGTTCGAGAGATAGGAGACTCAGAAGGTCCTTCCGTCACTGATAATGGTAGGACCACCATTGGCATGATCGCCTGAACCCGGGCACATCTACCTGACCAATCTAAAGGAAGTGTATTCCTCAACCTCCTACCGCCGCAGAGCCAGTATTGGTCCGCCAGTGCCATATCCTGGACATGAAAAGGGCAAGCTACAGGCCGTGGGTTGGTATCCACTCCCTTTAACACGACCCCGTGTCCACACTTTCCTTCTTTCGTGCAGTTAGTCGTGATGCTCCAAATAGTAGTGCACCGCCCCTCTGCCACCTCCCCTACGTCCCGGGTCCCCTCCTTTTGCAAGCACTCGAAATCCTTGGTCAGCCATAGTTTGACACCTCTGGGTATTGGCAACCCCGTCGCTACCCCCTGCACACGTACATCCAATTTCCTACAACGTTCCCGCATAGTGACATCCTTGAAATCCGTGACGTTTCCTGCCGCCTTAAAACGACTAGAGCCGAGAAACCCCAAACACTCTGCCTCGCACCAAGGGCGACTATTATGGGGCCCCTCCCATGCCTCTGCGTCCCTGTCACACTGAGCCCAACTGAACTTCGTGCCCTTCACCAGCAGCCTATCCGGACGTGCCTTGGAGCAGACATAACAATCCTCTATCTGATTCTGCGCGCTCGTGTACTGGACCCACTTAAACCACTCATTCCCTAAAGCCGCCCTATACATCGGGTCAGCCTCCGGGTCTTCCTCGTCATAGTCATAGTTGCCCCCATCTTGTTCCCCGGAAGGAAGCAAACCCCTCAACCTGGCCCAGAGTGAGCCCACTGAGTCCCTCAACGTTCCGGCTGTCCTCTGGAACATATCCTGTCCCCCCACCTCTTCCGACTCAGTGTCCTTGACCTCCCTTTTTCCCCTCACCCCTGTCCCCTGTGATTGGTTCGGGACAGGCTCAACCCTCCTATCTACCCCCACAACCCGATCCTCGTTAGTATAATGGTAAGTATCCCCGCCTGTAACGGGGGAATGGTCAAAATCAAAAACATGCCCTTGCGGTCCTACGGGAAACACCCCTTTTGGTTGTAGTCTTATCTTCTCCCCCCCTTCCTCGATGGAGGGCAGAGGGGGCGCCTGATTCTGAGCCTGGTCATGAAAGCCTGCCGGTACTTGAGCCTGAGCGGGACCCCGTGGGACTCCTACCCACTCAAACCCGTCATCCTCAAGGACGGGTCGACCGTGACGGTTCTCAATGACGTCGTTGTGCCCGGCCGACCGTCCGCACACTGCTGCCAACATCTGCGGGAGCATCAGCAGGCACTGCACCTTCCAGTTGCCGTCTCGGACCCTCCATGTCGGGTTCTGCATAACTGCGATCGATTGTATCCCCCAAGAGATCGCCGCTGGCCTTTATGCAGTGATTGAAGTGGAACCAGGTCGCTGATCCTTTGACTTGGACTGCCGTTCCAGTCGATCGGATCACCTCGTACGGGCCCTCTCTCCGGGGTGATGACCACTTTCTCTTGTGGACCTTAAGAAGACCAGGTCCCCAGGGATCAGTCTCGGTTTGGTGGCTTCCTTCTCCGCCTCCTTCACCCCCTTTCTCTCCTTTCTCTGCTCCTGTCGAAACACAGCTTCATGTATTTTAGTCACTTGCTGAAGATATTTTTTCAGATCTTGCTCAAAAATATCTAATGCCGGGCCCCTAGCCAGGTGTCTAAATGGCGGTGCTGGCATGCTGCGGCCTGTAAGCATTTCATGCGGTGTTAGCTGTGTTTGGCGGTTTACGCTGCTTCTAATAGCCATCAGAGCAAGTGGCAAAGCATCAATCCAGTTAAGCTTAGTTTGCATACAGATTTTCAACAGTTTGTTTTTAATGACCAGATTGGCCCTTTCCACCTTTCCCTGCGACCAGGGACTATAGACACAGGAAAGGCGCTGTTTTATACTTAATTTCTGCATCAGCCCTTTAACCACCTTGTCGATGAACTCGCGGCCATTATCGCTTTGTAATATCGTGGGAATTCCAAATCTCGGAATGACCTCGCGACACAGGAACTTGATCACTGTGTCCGCGTTCTTGTGTTTAGATGGAATGGCCTCAATCCAGCGACTAAAGCAGTCCTCTACTACCAGGAGGTATCGTTTGCCCTGCACTGGCGTTATCATGTCTGTATAGTCCATAATCAGATGTCTGAATGGTCCCTCAGGGAGGGGTGTGTAAGCCGCCACTGTCGGTACTCCTTTGCGCACATTGCCCTGTAAGCATGTTAAACACCTGGCTAGTGTAACGTCAATTTGTGCCTGAAGCTTTGGGGACCAAAATCCCATTTTCGTGATTCGTTTCAGGGTCTCTGCTCTTCCACAGTGATCAACACCATGAGCCTCAGGTATCACTAAGGACAGAAGATCGATGGAGGCGACTATCAAACCGTTATGACTCCTCCACAGACCATCTGCCCCCCTTACAGCCCCCCTCTCCGTCCACGACTGTTTCTCGGCCTGCGTGGCTGAGTCCTGAAGATCACTCAAATTATCCTCAGTTACCTCAGTCGTCAGTTCGGCCGCAAACATCAGAACAGCCGTGGACGGCACCGCAGCCGCCGCCTTCGCGGCCTCGTCCGCCGCGTTGTTTCCCGTCGTCACAAAGGACAGGTCTTTTCTGTGTGCCTGGCACTTTACGATAGCAATGCTTTTGGGCAACTTTACAGCCTGAATAAGCGCCACAACCTGCTTGTGGTGAAGGATCTGTGAGCCGTCCGATTTCTTAAAGCCTCTTGCCTTCCAAATGGCCGCGAATAGGTGGCATACGCCATGCGCATACGCAGAGTCTGTAAAGATGTTAACCTTGCGATCTTTAGCTATTATGCATGCTTCTGTTAGTGCTATTAGTTCTGCAAGCTGGGCCGAACATGGTTGCATGCATTGTCCGGCCTTTCTTGTTAGTGTTTCTCCGTTAGGTTTGCACTGTACGACGGCGTATCCTGACCTTAAATTTTCCCCCTCCCGATAGCAGGACCCATCCACAAAAAGTGAGAGTTCTGCTATCGCGAGCGGGTCGACTCCCAAATCAGGACGGAGTTTCACGAAAGCCTGTACCTCCACCTCACACTCATGCGGTTGACCCTCGCTCGGGAGTGGTACCAGATCCGCCGGGTTACTGCCGTGGCATGTTTTTATCGTAACGTCCGAGTACTGCAGGAGCCTCATGTAAGCCTGTTGCCGTTGGCTGGTCAGAACAAATTTGCCTCTTTCAATCAAGTTTGCCAATTTGTGATGTGTCCAAATGCAAATGTCATATCCCATTGTCACGGCCGTTGCCTTCTCATACATCAAATGTGCTGCGGCCAGGGCCTGATAACAAGGTGGCAGACCCTGCTCCACCGGCGAAAGAGCTCTAGAGTAATATGCTATCGGTTGTTTTTTCCCACTCCCCCCCTGTGTTTGAGTCAGGACAGCTGTCGCATGCTGCGCTCTATGTGAGACGAATAGGTGGAAACACTTCTCATAATCCGGCAGCGCCAGGGCAGGGGCCTGTAACAACAGACGCTTAATGTTTATGAACGCGTCCTCCCCCTCCTCGGTCCATGTCAAGGGAGCGCGAAGCTTGTCTGTACCCGCCTCTTTTATCATCATCCTCAACGGCGCTGTCGCTATCGTATAGTCCTCCACCCACTCAGAGCTGTACCCAGTCATCCCTAAAAACGTCATCATCTGTCGGACCGTCAATGGCCTAGGTGCCTTGGATACAGCTTCGAGTTGCATGGGTGAGATGTTTTTTATGCCCTTTTGAATGACGCGAGACAAGTACTCAACTTTTGGCTGGCAGTACTGCAGTTTTGAACGGGATGCCTTGTGGCCTCCCACGGCCAATCCACTCAAAACTTTGATGGAGTCCTCATGGCACTGCTGACGTGTATCCGAGCAGATTAGAATGTCATCTGCATACAGTAAAACCGTGCTGAGTAGTGTGTCGCACACTCCTTGCAAGTCTTCCTTGAGCGCCTTCGAGAAGTAATGCGGCGAGTGCGCGAACCCTTGTGGCAACCGGGTGTAAGAGTATTGTTTCCCCCTGTGGGTAAAAGCAAACAGATACTGAGACTCTTTTTCCAATGGAACACTGAAGAATGCCTGCGTGAGATCAATGACCGTATAGTACTGCGAGCTACTCGGGATGTTTGTCAGGAGGGTGTGTGGATTAGCGACTTCCGCCTCTGGTCCAGACACCACGTCGTTCACCGCCCTCAAATCGTGTACCAGTCTGTACCTAGCCCTGTCCGCCTTTAGCACTGGGTGGATAGGTGTATTACATCTGGATTTGAAAGGGACGAGCACTCCCCCCTTTAACAGTCCCTCAATCTGATGTGATATAGCTTCCTCCGACTCTGGCTTCATTGTATACTGTCTGATAAAGGGTGGTCTACAACCCTTCTTTAACCTGACCTTCACTGGCTGTGCCGACAATATTAGACCCACATCTGTGTCGTGTTTTGACCACAACCGTTCCGGGGTGCGCGCCAACATGTCCTGTTCCAGCAAAGCATCCGCCTCTGGAATAACGCAAGGGTCTCCTGGTAATCTGATTACTTGCGGTTTTGCCAAAACTGAAAAGGAAATCATTATTTTTATGAAACTCCCATCTGCGCTGTTCCAAATTAGCGGAGATTCCGTGGAGACCCACCTTTGAGTCTCGGATTCCTGTATCATTGAACCTAGATGTTCGGATTCGTAACCAGGATTTATTCTCAGAGTGATGTGTGGGGCGGCGTCTCTTAGTCTATGTTGTTCCCGTAGATACTTACCCGTGTTAACCCTCAACGCCGCGCCCTGTCTCCCTACAATTATCGTAGATGAGTTAATCTGCACCTGCTCGGGCTGTCCCTGCAACCATGCCTTGTTCCTAACTAGGTCACTATTCGTCAAATATTGTAGTGTGCAATGTGCCTCCATGTTTGTTTGTCTAGACTGAGGCAGTTGGGTTTTCAGAAATGGCTCCCAGGGGTCACAGACCCTTTGCAGCTCTGCATCTATGTTGCCCAGCCAGAACACAGTGGCCTCTTTCTCCCCCGTCCCTTGTAGCATCATTTGGTACACGTCTTGTTCAATTTGAATCCCCTCAGGCGTACATAGGATTTTACAGCCTAGTTTACACATTGCATCTCGTCCCAAGAGATTGCGCGGGGTGCTGTCCGAAATTAATACAGGTATTGTTATGGTCTTGTTGTTATACGTCATAGAGATTGGATCTGATGTGGGTATTAATTGTGTTTTTCCCGAGAATCCGACCGTCCGAACATACTGTCCAGACTGGGGTAAGTGAGCGGCGTATTTTTGCTTTATGCAGGAAAAACCTGCTCCAGTGTCTGCCATCATCTCTGTTAATTTGCCCTCCACTAGGACCTGCAGAATAGGTTCTTGCTCAGCTCCCTTGGAAACCACAATCATTTGATTTCCCCCCGTCGCATTCTCTGGGCACCCCTAGTGATTACCCCCCTGGTTTCGGGGCCCTCCTGTCTCCCCCTGGTCGTGGGGCCCTTGTGACTCCCCCTGGCGCACGGGTCTTCCATACTCCGAGCCGGGACGGTATGGTTGCCTACATCTCATTTCCCTGTGTCCCTGCATGCCGCAGTTCCAACAGTGGAAACGGGGAAACTGTTGTTCGTTCCCCGGTCCCTGTGTAAACCGTGGGCCTGATTGCCCATTCCCTGCCTGCCGCCTGGACGCCTGGTTCTGTGAACTATAGCCATAGCTTCTCACTACCTGAGGTGCAGGCGGGGGTCCCTGGTCCTGCATGGGTGGAGAGGTAGCAGATGACACCATTACTGCCTGCAACCTCCTTTGGGGCTGCAGTTGTTGCTGAGTTAACTTCCTTGAGTCATTTCTATCCTGATCCCTGACTTTCTGCTCCTGAGCCCTTTGCTTCTCCACACTATGTGTTACATGTGCACAGAACAAAGGATAAGTCATGTCCATTAACCCCACCACGTCTTCCAGTCTATTCTTAACCACCTCTGGAAGCCCTCTCATCACACTTTCTCTAAACATCGCCCTCTGCAACGGGTCAATTTCTGGGTTGTGTCCTAGCTCACCTCTCCACTCCTTCAGTATTTTGTTCACATAGGTGCCAGGCCCTTCCGTCTCCATTATGGGGTTGCCCGCCAGTTTTGCCGGATTAATACGTGATGGATATTGATTCCTGAGTTTGTACCACAATGCCGCTCTATGCGCGTTGAATATGTCTCCATCATGGGCCTGCGTGTCGCATGCCACTCGCATCGATGTATCACCCATGATGTCCCGGCAGGCACCAATTCCTAGCAAGCGCGTCAACAGGGATTTGACGTCACCCACTGCTAGCAGAAAAGATGACGTATTTTCCTCAAACTGCGTGATCCACCTGGAGGCTCCTTCTGAAAGGTCCGGTAGTCTTGCTATTATACCATCGATGTCTAGAGGTGACCATGGCATGTGAAAGATATCGTTCCCCTTTATTAGCAGGGGAAACTGGCCTGTACTTGTCACACTTCCCAGGAATGTAGGGGCGAAAGTCAGGGTTCCTGTAATGTTTCCTTTCTCCTGTGCTGGTTTCGTGTCGTTCTCATCTTCCTCATCAGTCAACAGTTTGGTGTGGCCACACGCCCCGTGTTTCCCTGATGTCTGCTGTGCCATATTTTGACGGGCCTCTTCCTCTATCTTCCTCCCGACTCCCTCCCTCTGCCTGCCCAGGTTCTCTACCTCCTCTTCCTCTGCATCATACAACTTCCGACGTACTGTCTCGCCATATGCCGCCAGGACTTTTGGATAGAGATCCTGCGGGGTCAGTTTGGGGGGGGTATCTCGCCTAAGGGAGGTCTCTGATCTAGCGGAGGTTTCTGACCTAGCGGGGGTTTCTGACCTAGCGGGGGTCCCTAATTCCGTCTCCTCATATTCTCCTCTTATTGTCACAGTGCCCACCGGCAATTGCGTGACATAAGGTGGGGATGTTGGTTTCCCTATATCCGTCTCTCTCTGATTTAGCGCTAAAGCTTCCTGCCTGTATGCTCTCCCCTTCTGGGCGTAGAGCCACATTACCCCCAACTCTTCTGTCCTCTTTTTCAACCTCTTTTTGCTGCTGTCGCCTGGCTTGTGGTTACGAATCATTACATTCATCTCTTCGCATACGTCGAGATCAAAAGTACCTCCGGAAGGCCATTTTGTGTCCCCGGCCTTTGTACGCCTCTGCCACCGGACACCAACCTTGAGAATTAGGTTCTTTATGAGCGGGTTCCGGTCTAACAGTATGTCCTCTGCTGTATGCATCGTTGTTTAGTGTGTATGTGTGTTTATTGTGTTGTGTATGTGTGTCTGTGGTTGTACTTCAACTACTACTACTCTACAACTACCACTCCAGGACACAGTTAACCTAGATCTACTACTACTCTACTCCAGGACACAGTTAACCTAGATCTACTACTACTCTACTACTACTCTACCCCAGGACACAGTTAACCTAGATCTACTACTACTCTACTCCAGGACACAGTTAACCTAGATCTACTACTACTACTACTCTACTCCAGGACACAGTTAACCTAGATCTACTACTACTCTACCCCAGGACACAGTTAACCTAGATCTACCAGGACACAGTTAACCTAGATCTACAACTACAACGCTACTACAACTCGGTGTGTGTGTGTCTGTGTGTGACTGTGTGTGTGTGTGTGTGTGTGTGTGTGTGTATGTCGGTGTGTGTGTCTGTGTGTGTGTGTGTGTGTGTATGTGTGTATGTCGGTGTGTGTGTGTGTTTGTGTGTGATTGTGTGTGTGTGTGTGTGTGACTGTGTGTGTGTGACTGTGTGTGTGTGCGTCACAACCCGCTGTCTACCGGGACACAGGAATGTGTGTGTGTGTGTGTGTGTCGGTGTGTGTGTGTCTGTGTGTGTCTGTGTGTGTGTGTGTGTCTTTGCTGTGTGTGTGTGTGTGTGTGACTGTGTGTGTGTGTGACTGTGTGTGTGTGTGTGTGTGTGTGACTGTGTGTGTGTGCGTACTGTGTGTGTGTGTGTCACAACCCGCTGTCTACCGGGACACAGGAATGTGTGTGTGTGTGTGTGTGTCGGTGTGTGTGTGCGTCACAACCCGCTGTCTACCGGGACACAGGAATGTGTGTGTGTGTGTGTGTCTGTGTGTGTGTGTGTGTCTGTGTGTAGTGACTGTGTGTGTGTGTGTTTCTGTGTGTGTGTCGGTGTGTGTGTGTGTTTGTGTGTGATTGTGTGTGTGTGTGTGACCGTGTGTGTGTGACTGTGTGTGTGTGCGTCACAACCCGCTGTCTACCGGGACACAGGAATGTGTGTGTGTGTGTGTGTCTGTGTGTGTGTGTGTGTCTGTGTGTAGTGACTGTGTGTGTGTGTTTCTGTGTGTGTGTCGGTGTGTGTGTGTGTTTGTGTGTGATTGTGTGTGTGTGTGTGTGTGTGACCGTGTGTGTGTGACTGTGTGTGTGTGCGTCACAACCCGCTGTCTACCGGGACACAGGAATGTGTGTGTGTGTGTGTGTGTGTCTGTGTGTGTGTGTGTGTGTGCTGTTTGTGTCTGTGTGTGACTGTGTTTGTGTGTGTGTGTGACTGTGTGTGTGTGTGTGTGTGTGTGTGTGTGTCTGTGTGTAGTGACTGTGTGTGTGTGTGTGTGTGTGTGTGACTGTGTGTGTGTGTGTGTGTGTGTGACTGTGTGTGTGTGCGTACTGTGTGTGTGTCCGTCACAACCCGCTGTCTACCGGGACACAGGAATGTGTGTGTGTGTGTGTGTGTCTGTGTGTGTGTGTGTGTCTGTGTGTAGTGACTGTGTGTGTGTGTGTTTCTGTGTGTGTGTCGGTGTGTGTGTGTGTTTGTGTGTGATTGTGTGTGTGTGTGTGTGTGTGTGACCGTGTGTGTGTGACTGTGTGTGTGTGCGTCACAACCCGCTGTCTACCGGGACACAGGAATGTGTGTGTGTGTGTGTGTGTCTGTGTGTGTGTGTGTGTGTGCTGTTTGTGTCTGTGTGTGACTGTGTTTGTGTGTGTGTGTGACTGTGTGTGTGTGTGTGTGTGTGTGTGTGTGTGTGTGTGTCTGTGTGTAGTGACTGTGTGTGTGTGTGTGTGTGACTGTGTGTGTGTGTGTGTGTGTGTGACTGTGTGTGTGTGCGTACTGTGTGTGTGTGCGTCACAACCTGCTGTCTACCAGGACACCGGAATGTGTGTGTGTGTGTGTGTGTGTCGGTGTGTGTGTGCGTCACAACCCGCTGTCTACCGGGACACAGGAATGTGTGTGTGTGTGTGTGTCTGTGTGTGTGTGTGTGTGTGTGTGTGTCTGTGTGTGTGTGTGTGTGTGACTGTGTGTGTGTGTGTGTGTGTGTGTGTGTGTGTGTCTGTGTGTAGTGACTGTGTGTGTGTGTGTCGTGTGTGTGACTGTGTGTGTGTATTGTATGTGTGACTGTGTGTGTGTGTGTGTGTGTGTGTGTATTGTATGTGTGACTGTGTGTGTGTGTGTGTGTGTGTGACTGTGTATGTGTGCGTGTGTGTGACTGTGTGTGTGTGTGTGTGGTTGTGTGTGTGTGTGTTTTCTACCACCAGGGGTCAGCAAACCCAAGAGAGAAAGAGATGTGATGAGTCTGTATGCTACACCTTGGCCCACCAACAGGGGTCAGCAAACCCAGAGAGAGAGAGAGAGAGAGAGAGAGAGAGAGAGAGAGAGAGAGAGAGAGAGAGAGAGAGAGAGAGAGAGAGAGAGAGAGAGAGAGAGAGAGAGAGAGAGAGAGAGAGAGAGAGAGAGAGAGAGAGAGAGCTATCTCTCTTGGCACAACGCCCAGACCTGCTAGCTGGCTCTACGCCCAGAATGAGTTATCTTCTATACATGTACGAAAGAAGAGAGAGAGAGAGAGAGAGAGAGAGAGAGAGAGAGAGAGAGAGAGAGATCAGGGGCCTGACCTCTGATCCAAACCCTACTTTTTTCCCAACCTGGTGCGTCCTATTGGGGAGCTAACTTTTTAAGCGATGGGGGGGGTGTGTGTGTATTGTATGTGTGTATTGTATGTGTGACTGTGTGTGTGTGTGTGTGTGTGTGACTGTGTGTGTGAGCGTGTGTGTGACTGTGTGTGTGTGCGTGTGTGTGACTGTGTGTGTGTATTGTATGTGTGACTGTGTGTGTGTGTGTGTGTGTGACTGTGTGTGTGTGCGTGTGTGTGACTGTGTGTGTGTACGTGTGTGTGACTGTGTGTGTGTGTGTGTGTGTGTGTGTGTATTGTATGTGTGACTGTGTGTGTGTGTGTGTGTGTGTGTGTAGGACAGCTAGCCTCTCTGTAGCAACAACCTCACAAGCCAATAAGAAAACGAACAATAGTGTATCCGTAAACGTAATTAGTTTGACACAGACAATGCCAGCTGTAATAGTGTGTTTTGAATAACAGCAGAGCGGCACCGGTTTTTGTTTTGAAAATTGAGAGTCTTATCTACAGAGGACAGAAGGCACAGTTATTACAAGGTGGTGAGGAATGTGGAGAGTGTCGTAAAGGAATCAGGGAAAGGGGTCGGGGAGAGGTTTGAAGAGATGGAGAAAAATTTGACCAGAGGTCGAAAACATGCAATTAAAATTGATTAGTGGCGCACTTATAGCCTGTTAAAAGAGGAATCGCCCCAGTGTAAACACCTCACCAGTCGTGTTCGTTTTAGCCGTCCATCCAGACCTCGTCACACAGTCAGCTCAACTTTTTCCTCCCTCAGAATCTCTTACGGATATTCTAATCAAAAGCAAAAATGCTCACCTGTGTTTGTTTGTCGACACCGCCAGAATTTCTACGGGAGAGGTCCGGAGCTGGCCGTGTGAGGGGGCCCGGCAGGGCGGTCTACAGGTCAAGGGTCACCAAATGTTGTGGCTGATGGTTGTTTAACACAGCAGGAGACGATATTTCCAATTGTAACAAGTAGGTAATTTATTTAGGAAAAGAAGTTCTTAACAGCAAAAGCTATGGATCGAGCAGAGGATCACCACAGCTTGAACAAAAAACACTCTACCTCTCAATCCCTCTGCTTGTCCCCTAAATCCCCTCTCAGTCCTGCCCCCACATGACAGATATGATGACGTATCATATCATGTCAGATCTGACATGACGTACATTAAGATGATACGTAGATTTAACATCGGAGAGAGATAAAAACATTAAGAACATCGAAGAGAGATAAAGACATTTAAGAAGAACATAGATTTAGATAAAAACATTAAGAACATCGAAGAGAGATAAACAAGATATGATGTACACACACGATATGATGTAAAACATTAAGAACATCGAAGAGAGAAAGATTTAGTGAGATGTGTGTGTGTGTGTGTGTGTTTGTGTGTGTGTGTGTGTGTATGTGTGTGTGTGTCTGTGTGTGTGTGCGTCTGTGTACAGACGTGTGTGTATTGTATGTGTGTATTGTGTGTGTGTGTCTGTGTGTGTGTGCGTCTGTGTACAGACGTGTGTGTACTGTATGTGTGTATTGTGAATGTGTGTGTGTGTGTGTGTGTCGGTGTGTATGTCTGTGCGACTGTGTGTGTCTGTGTGTGTATGTGTGTGTGTCTGTGTGACTGTGTGTGTCTGTGTGTCTGTGTGTGTGTGCTGTGTCTGTGTGTGTGTGCTGTGTATGTGTGTGTCTGCGTGTCTGTGTGTGTGCTGTGTCTGTGTGTGTGTGCTGTGTATGTATGAAAGAGAGAAAAGACACAAGATTAGAGCACACGATATGATGTACTGAAATGTCCATCTGCCTATCTTGAGGCTGTTTTAAGAACATCAGCCAGACTGTCGCCCTAGTGTCTTTGAGCCCTGCTAGTTGACCTATATTAAACTAGTCAAGACTAACCCCTTTCCTACCTCCACCCCCGTATACACATTTTCCCCAACAGTACCAAAAGTATAAACTTTCTTGTGATTTAGACGAATAATATACCTGTTTAGATTTAATTACAGTAAGGTCAACAAAAGATAAAACAATAGTTCTGTACTGTATTAAGTTATGATTTCTAATAACGTAATTTACTCTACTGGGAGCAAGTGAGTTATTGAAAAATAACCACACTATAGTGGGGTAAACGGTGGCATGGGGGTGGGGGCAGGGCACTTAAGTCTCTGTTGACCAGGGGCTCCATGAAGTCTTAATCCGGGCCTGAGCCCTGGTGATAACTAACATGACTTCCGCCATATTGGGTGTCCTTTATTGATTGTGGTGCAGCTTTTGGGAAAGGTTGAGACACACCCAGCTTTATAAATCTCCCCTGACAGGATATCAAAATTCCTTGATGGTTATCAGTATTTATTTTGTGTAAGTCCTGTGCACGCCATGGGCTATGCATGGCAAATTGTGGTCACTCATCCACTCACTCACTCACTCACTCACTCACTCACTCACTCACTCACTCACTCACTCACTCACTCACTCACTCACTCACTCACGCACTCACTCACTCATGCACTCACTCACTCACTCACTCACTCACTCACTCACTCATGCACTCACTCACTCACTCACTCACTCACGGATGCTCTGGCACCACTCACCTCACCTCACTCACTCACTCACTCACTCACTCACTCACTCACGGATGCTCTGGCACCACTCACTCACTCACTCACCTCACTCACCTCACCTCACTCACTCACTCACTCATTCACTCACCTCACTCACCTCACTCACCTAACTCACCTCACTCACCTCACTCACTCACTCACTCACTCACTCACTCACTCACCTCACTCACTCACTCACTCACCACATGCGCATGTTGCGCCATGGGCCTGCACAGTTTTGTGCTTGTTATCTATTTATGCAGGAATAAAGCTTTAAAAACCAAAGTGGTAGCAATAAGACGTTGGGTCCTACTCACTAGTACAACTGCTTTACAGAGGTTCTTACAGTTCTTGTCCTACAGCGGAGAGAATACAAAGAAAATAAGAGCAGATAAGGAAAATAGTCTGGGGAGAGAAAACCTTGGGAGCATCCAGTTGAGAGGGGTAAGAAATGTACATTTACATTTAGTCATTTAGCTGACGCTTTTATCCAAAGTTCTGTACGACAAGTCATCAGGAAGGGCACAACTCTATCAGCTGAGTAACAATGTTTATCAAAGTGTTGAGTGCAACAGTGTAGGTTAGTATTAGGACAAGTGCATGACAGTAAGGTTAGTTAGGTTAAGAATATATTAAAAAAAAATTAGATAATGGTTGAAGAAGTGCATCTTTAGTCGACGGCGAAAGATTGGACGGGTTTCAGCTGTCCTAACTGTGGTGGGCAGTTCGTTCCACCATTGTGGGGCAAGGACTGAGAATAGGCGGCTTCTCCTTGATGACCCTCCCGGAGCTCGGATAGGAGTGGGTCTGATATGGCCAGAAGATGCAGAGCGTAGGGGTCTTGAGGGTGTGTAGTTATAGACCATTGACCGGAGGTAGGCGGGAGCGGTTCCATTTGCCGCACGGTATGCCAGGTCGAGGGCCTTGAAACGGATTCGTGCGGCAATGGGGAGCCATTGCAGGTCCCTAAGAAGTGGGGTGACATGGGTCGACTTCGGTAGGTTTGAGATCAGGTGGGCCGCTGCGTTCTGAATGAGCTGAATAGGCAGTGGCCGGAAGGCCAGCAAGCAGTGCGTTGCCGTAGTCGAGGCCGGAGATGACTGTTGATTGGACGAGGAAATGTACATTTACATTTAGTCATTTAGCTGACGCTTTTATCCAAAGTTCTGTACGACAAGTCATCAGGAAGGGCACAACTCTATCAGCTGAGTAACAATGTTTATCAAAGTGTTGAGTGCAACAGTGTAGGTTAGTATTAGGACAAGTGCATGACAGTAAGGTTAGTTAGGTTAAGAATATATTAAAAAAAAATTAGATAATGGTTGAAGAAGTGCATCTTTAGTCGACGGCGAAAGATTGGACGGGTTTCAGCTGTCCTAACTGTGGTGGGCAGTTCGTTCCACCATTGTGGGGCAAGGACTGAGAATAGGCGGCTTCTCCTTGATGACCCTCCCGGAGCTCGGATAGGAGTGGGTCTGATATGGCCAGAAGATGCAGAGCGTAGGGGTCTTGAGGGTGTGTAGTTATAGACCATTGACCGGAGGTAGGCGGGAGCGGTTCCATTTGCCGCACGGTATGCCAGGTCGAGGGCCTTGAAACGGATTCGTGCGGCAATGGGGAGCCATTGCAGGTCCCTAAGAAGTGGGGTGACATGGGTCGACTTCGGTAGGTTTGAGATCAGGTGGGCCGCTGCGTTCTGAATGAGCTGAATAGGCAGTGGCCGGAAGGCCAGCAAGCAGTGCGTTGCCGTAGTCGAGGCCGGAGATGACTGTTGATTGGACGAGGAGTTGGATGGCTTCTTTTGTCAGGAACGGGCGGATCCTTCTGACGTTGCTCAGGAGAAATCTGCAGGTTCTGGTTGTCGCTGCGATGTGAGCGGAGAAGTTCAACTGGTCGTCGAGGACAACATCAATGTTCTTGGCGGTCGGGGACGCGGTCACAACTGCATTCTCGACTGTGATGGAAAGGTCGGTCAGGGGGGAGCAATTCTGTTTTGCTTAGGTTCAGTTTGAGGTGGTTGGTCGTCATCCAGGCGGAGATGTCGGACAGACAGGCAGAGATCCGCTCAGAGATGTGGATATCCGAGGGAGGGAAGGAGAGGAAGAGTTGAGTGTCATCGGCATAGCAATGATACGAGAAGGCATGAGACATGATAATGTTACCCAGAGATTTAGTGTAGAGGAAGAAGAGAAGGGGTCCTAGGACCGAGCCCTGGGGGACACCCATTCGCAGGGGGCGGGTGGCCGACAGGGTCCCTCTCCATGACACTTGGTAGGAGCGATCATTGAGGTATAATGTCAGCCATGTCGGTGCAGAGCCAGCCACTCCCATTCCTGTGAGGGACGTGAGGAGGATCTGATGGTTGACTGTGTCGAAGGCTGCAGATAGGAGAATCAGGACAGAGGAGAGGCCTTTCGCTTTTTCTAAGTGAAGTGCCTCTGTGACCGCTATGAGGGCCATTTCTGTGGAGTGGCCAGTCCTGAAGCCTGACTGATTAGGGTCTAGGAGGTCATTCTGTAAGAGATAAGCAGTAAGTTGGTTGGATACAGCACGTTCAAGTGTTTTAGAAAGGAAGGAGAGAAGAGAAACAGGGCGATAGTTGCCTATGACGGTGGGGTTCATAGTTGGGTTTTTTATGAGCGGTGTGACTCTGGCTTGTTTTAGGGAGGTGAGGACCACCCCTGAGTTGAGGGAGGAGTTGATGGTTGCAGTTAGGAATGGGAGGATGTCTGGTGCTATGGTCTGGAGGAGTGGGGATGGTAACTGATCCAGCTGGCATGTAGTCGGACGGTTCGACGTTACCAGTGTCAGGGTCTCAGCTTCTGTAATGGGAGAGAAAGATGACAGGGTGAAGGATGAGGTTCTCGATTCAGTATTTGGAATGGGTGGGGGTTGGGAGAAGGAGCTGCGGATGTTCTCCACTTTTTCTTCAAAGAAGATCGCAATGTCTTCGGCAGAGAGAGATTAGGGGGGAAGGGTGGGGGGGAGTGAGGAGTGAGGACATGGTAGCATGTAGTTTGCGAAGGTTCTTGGCAGAGGCCTCGATCCTATGGTGAAAGAAAGAAGCTTTGGCAGCAGTAATGGTTTTGGAGAATGTTAACAAGAGGTTGTGATATGTGGCGATGAGTGAGGCGTGACTTTCTATACTTCCTCTCAGCCACTCTCAGGACCTGTCTTTGTTCTCTCACTACATCCGTCAGCATTGGACTGGGTGGGGAACGGCGGGCAGGTTACTCAACGAGAGGACAGAGCTTGTCGAAGGAGGTTGAGAGGGCTGAGATGAGGGTGGAGGATGCCGTATCTGGGGCGAGAGCAGAGAAGGTGTCACTCAAAGGTAGAGCGGATAGTGTGTCAGAGGAGAGGTTGCGTCTGAATGAGACGGATTGAGTTGGAGTGGAGGGCTTTCGGTTAAGCATGAAAGTTAGTGAGAAGGATATGAAGGAATGGTCAGATACATGCAGGGGAGTTACCGTGGTGTTAATGATGCTGGAGTTACGGGAAAATATGAGATCCAAGGAGTTGCCTGCTTTGTGAGTGGGAGGCATGACAGTGGGAGTCAGGTCAAAGGATTGTAGGAGGGAGACCACTGTGTCCGACTGAGATGAGTCAGGCAGGTTGAAGTCGCCCATTAGAAGGACGGGGGTACCATCTTCTGGTAACGAGCTTAGAAGCATGTCCAGCTCATCTGGGAAGTGATTGAGCGGACCTGGATAGAGTGTAACAATGGTGAGATTGAAAGGATTAGAGACAGATACTGCATGATATTACTGACGACTGGCACCTGCAGCAAAAGCCCCATGCACAATGGCCACGCCTCCAGTCTCTGTCAGCTTGGTGAAACTACTTTAGGTTTAAAGATTTACACAACACAATTCTTAATTATACACTTCAGAATGATGTACACAAGTATTATTCAATTAATTTTAATTGTTCTCTATACTGTTATTTATGTGGATGCTGCTGTGTTGGATAGATCTCTCTTGCAAGAGATAATGTACTTCAATGGGACTTCCTGGTTGAATAAGGTTAAAGTTGCAGTAGGCAACTTCGGAGTGAGTTTACTTGCACAGCAGAAATAGACCAAGCTCTTCATCACTTTTCAAGCCCACGCACAGGTTTCCACAGACTCCCAGAGGCACCAGCAGCTTTAAGCTAAATTAAAACAAATATTAAAGGGGAACTATCTTACTATTTCTTTCACTATTTGGGCAATTCCTACTCCTGTAAGTTTTTTTCCCACAAAAAAAATCATTGTTTTGTATTTCTAATCAAGTACTGTAGAGCAGGACTTTCTCCACTTCAAGATTTCAAGCTGTTTTTGGCTGGGCTCCGCCCATACTCGCAATGCACTTTGAGTGACAGTCACCAACCTGCACTATAGCAAATAGCTCCGCCCATACTACTCTATATACGTTACATCCAGGAACTTACATCCAAACAGCCTGTTTGAAAATACTAGAATCCAACATAGTCTGGTGAAAACGCACCTTATGTTATGGATGGATCATCACCGTTTGTCCTCTTCCTCTTCATAATAATATCCAATAGTTTGCTCCATTGTAGGCGATCGCCCATGCTGTAGTCTGGGGAGCTCTCAACTCGGCGACAAATAGTGTTGTGCCGAATTCGGACTCCCTGCCAGAATCCGACTCCCCCTCGCATGAACGCGCATACACTATCAGATTTCTTTCATAAAACGATAAAGCGGACAGAAATGCGGGAACGTTTTGATTATATTTAAAAGGCTTTGACATTGTAAAACGAAATAAGTGGAGTTTCGAAGCTGTAAGCTGAATACAAGTTATAGGAACACCCACGATATAGTGTTCTTCCCCCTTCCTACTGTATAAGAAAGAATTAAAAACGCATTGCTGAGTGTATGCGCCAATAATAACGAGTTGAGTTAAAGAACGTATTACATGCTGGGTAGGCTGATAGAGTGTATGAGCGTTCACGCAAGGGGGCAACAAGGGATACCTTTCCGAGGGGGAGTCGGATTCTGGCAGGGAGTCCGAATTTGGCACAACACCTGTTTGACAATTGACTATAGTATTTTTATGATTTACCAGAAGTGCTGAGTCCAATGTAGTCTGCTGAAAATGCACGTTATCATCCATAAGTGTGATTGTTTTGTCCTCTTCTAATAGTCTCCACAAGTTGCGATCACCATAGCTCACAAACTTGGCCCATTGCTGGTGGATCACGACATCATCAGGAAATGAATGAACAGCACAACATATCTTGCCCGTTTTGCTCATAATGTTTTTAAATGCTAACCCAATGCTAACTCACTGTTCAAATTCAATTCCATGCATTTGCTTCCGTACTACAATAAATAATTGGTTGAGTGTGGCCGGTGGCTACAACCATATGCAGATGAGAATTCGTACACGTCAGAGATACACGTAAATTCAGAATGGCTTAGTTCAGTGGGGGAGGATCTCGTGACATCTGAACTGGAGGAATGCGCAAAAATGAGAATTAGAGACATAGACAGTGTAGGTCAGGGGTGGCCAACCAGTCAGAGACTAAGAGCCACAAAAATTACTGTGGTACCACAAAGAGCCACACCATATACCAGCGTTTCTCAACTTTTTTTTCAGTCACGGCACCCTTCATGTGTTTATAGGTCTCACCCTCTGGCCTCTGAAGTTGCTAATGTCTTTTTTATTTGGGCCTCACAGGGTTAAAAGTACCCCCACGGTTGCAAAATTACAAAATCACTTTTAGCCATTTAAAAAAAAGAATGTTTATTTAAAAAATGTTAAGCACATGTATAGTCAATTGGTCCTGTTGTTCAGCCTCACAATGCTATTTGATAGTGTGGTAACATTGACTGTGGATTTCATAATCCATATGTCTATAATTAGAAAAACCATATGCAAAACACTGGGGTGCTCTAAGGAACTGTTTTGAGCCCAGATGAAACCCCCGCTGTTGTTGAAACTGTATTTAGACAGCCATTCCCAACCCCCACTCAAGCAAATGTGGTCAACCACTAGAAACAAAGGAACTCGAAAGTCACACCCCACAGATGGAACAGTCACTCACCCTACTAAAAGAGATCAGATTTCAGAGACCAGATAACCAGCTCTGATAGAATGTTAAGACTGTATGTAAATATAGTCACACTCAGCACCTAAAAGATTACAGGCAGAGGGAAACAGAGGTCTGGGTGCAGGCCTAACTTGCTTTTCCTAAAGGTTCATGGAAATGGTCAAAAACAAGATCATATTAATTAAACCACATTAGATAAAAGGTATTTGAATATCATTCAGAATGTCAAACTAATTATGAAGATAATAGTGTCATTTCACTCTTGTTGTAAACCATATATAGAAAATAAGTCTCAATTACAAAGGTTTAGTCTGGAAAAATACACGTATCAAGTTATTCTTTATCACTGTTTGATATCAAAATGTAAGCCAAGAGTAAAACTGTGATAATATTAGAAGTGTGTAAATTCATATACACGGGAGATACATCTTGTAAATGTTTATTGGGACATGCCTCTGTGAAGAAAAGGCCACAGCCCGACGGGGGCCATGGGCCCCCCCTCTGATGCTGGAGGAACACGAGGAGGAAAACAGGGGGCGGACCGCCTCCCAGAAGACAAACCTAATTGGACCAAACGTATTATTAGAATGTGCTAGGATTGGTGGAAATCAGAGTATTTAAGAGAGAGCGCTGTGTTTTGAGAGGGAGGCCAGACAGATGCACCCATCCCCAGGGGGTCTTGCTGGTCTCCACCACTTCCACAGACTGCCCTTTTGCCGCGACGTGAGTAAACTGTATGGAGTAATCACTGTTTGTGATATATAGATTTAGATGCCTATCTTAGACCAGGTTTAACCATGTGGTGGCAAAAGTAAGGTAGTCTATTCCATTGATAAACATGACTAAATTTATGTGCAGACTTGTTTTGATGTGAAGAGCCACCGTGAATGGGCTATGATTATGTAAACCTCAATCTTTTGTACAAGCATGTTTGATGTAAAATGATGAATAATCCCTGTATGTAAATAACCTGCTTATCCACCTTTTGGGCCCTGCGGCAATAAATCATCTGAATTTGAATTAGAACTTTGTTGTCTGACTCCACAATTATTCCTCTCTGGCTAAGAGTCACAAAGGAGACCATTCTATCACTCTGTCCTTCTTCCCTCTAGTTAGCAACCTGTAGGCACTGTAAATAACCCAATGTATTGACTTAGAATATACGACAATAGTAAATGTGTTTATATGTCCCACCCTCTGGCCTCTGAAGTTGCTAATGTCTTTTTAATTTGGGCCTCACAGGGTTAACCTCTTAAGCCAGAGATATACAGTAAAAGTGTATATTTTCAGCATTACGTTTGTTTACCAATTATTTTAACTGTTATTAGTGAAATATAAGATTATAGAAATCTAAGGGCATTGAATCGGAAACCGGCGCATATTGACAGGAGGAAGTGAGCAGCCAAAAGTGAGTGTAGTCTTTTGAAGGAAGAGACTCAGGGCTTTCGAATTTCGAAAAACTACCCTACCCAGCTCACACCAGCCGCTGTCAATCATCTGACTTCTGGATTTACTTTTTTATTTCTCTTATTCTTTGGGATTATCTCCCACAAACCTGAACGTTATTGCCATAAAACAGAACGCAGTTAGTTTCTCTGCAACGGTGTTGCAATACGATGAAAAATTGGGGAGAAATTTACATTATAAAAAAAATTGCAGAATTTAGTACTGTATCTACAAAACCTTCTGTTTAATCATCTTCCCTTTATTCATTTGCTTAGATTTTTCAGGTCTGGTACATTTTAGCATGGTGTTATTCACAGTCAAAGATACATTTTATTTTAAAATAGAATTGATATTCTCCTTTGGTTCATTACAATTTACTCAAGCCTAGTAACAGACACACAATTTCTGACACTGATCCATATATATCCCTATAGATTCATATACCAAGAACATGCAAATGGACCATTTAATTTTTTGTAAATGTTTATTCTACATCCTTATGGAATGAGTGACAAAAGAAATAATAAGTAAAAAAAAAAAAAAAAAAAGTATAAATTCTTTTTGAAATTTTTTTTATGGATGGAAGAGCCGCACATTGACGGGCAAAGTGCCGCATGCGGCTCGCGAGCCGCGGGTTGGCCACCCCTGGTGTAGGTACAAGCCCACATTGCTAGCAAACCCCTGGAAAAGGCCATTTATAAGATAGTTCTCCTTTAATAAATACATAAATATTTCCCAGCAAACTCACTCTCTTATTAATTTCTCTGAAGTTGCCTACTGCAGCTTTAAATACATAAATAAATAAAGTAGGAACATATAGATTTACCCAGGAAAGCGTGAGCAAAACAGCTCACAGATAATGAAACAGCTCTTGTTCCCTAAGCAATAACAGACAAAGCAGAAGGGGCTCCAAGAAATCAGTAACGAAAGTAGGCTGGGAAATCCTGTCCTATTTATAACTATAGCAACGGGCAGGGCCGCCTCAGGGGGTGTGCGAGCAGTGCGGTTGCACAGGGCCTCGTGGGAAGGGGGGCCTTGTGGGAAGGGGGGCCTCGCAAAAAAAAAAAAAAAAATTATTTATTATTTTTTTATAATTTCTTTTAATTTTTTTTATTTTTTTTCGGGGCCCCCCTTCCCGCGAGGCCCTTTTTCATCACAGACCTAAAATCTAGTTTTGCTTATATGCTTATATATTTCACATTAGACACGTTTGTAGAATGTGTCTGACTTGTTCCTGGCTCTGCGGCTCTGCAGATACACTATTGGAGCTCTGGGGCTCTGCAGCAGACATATTATTGGTTTCAACGAAGGGAGGGGTTACATGTGTACAGTCGGCCGGCGTGCGTCAACTGCGTCTGACTATTTCGCGCGTGCAGCATTGGAGGTTATGCCAGCCAAGACGAAGAGGACGGTCGTTCGGCAGATGGACTGAAGATGAAAGTTGTTGCATGTTAGAAAGTTCAGTCAGGCTAGCCATGTCGGCTTAGCTAAAGGCAGGGACAGCTAGTTAGCTTTAGCTTTATAGGGATGCTCGATATTGGCTTTTTTACCGATACCGATATTCCGATATTGTCCAACTCTTAATTTCCGATACCGATATCAACCGATATCAACCGATACCGATATATGCAGGGTTTCCCCCCCCAAAAAACGGAATAATTTCAGGTAACTAATAATTTTACTAGATATATATATAACAAATATTGTTATTGTTTTTTTTTTTTTTTTAACCGATACCGATATTTTCCGATATCACATTTTACTGCCGATATCGGCCGATAATATCGGTCGGCCGATAATATCGGACATCCCTACTACGTTATAATATCGAGTGCTAACGTGTGGTTCAATCGGGATAGCCATGTCGGCTAGTAGCTTAGCTAAAGGCTAACTAGCGTTAGCTAACCTAGAGAGAGCACGTGCAGCATTGTTATGCCAAGATGAAGAGGACGGTTGTTCGGCAGATGAACTTCGTCAACTCCACGCGGTTGTCTCCATCCTCTTGGACGTTTGGTGAGTTTTTAATGCACTCTATTCTATTCCCGCCGTGGAGATATCTCTCTCTCTCTCTCGGGCCGGCTAGCTATCGTGGCTAACGTTATGTTGGCTAACATTATGTGGAGCCAGCGGGCCGGCTAGCTATCGTAGCTGACGTTCTGTTGGACCAGCGGGCCGGCTAGCTATCGTAGCTAACCTTATGTTGAGCTAGCGGGCCGGCTAGCTATTGTAGCTAATGTTATGTTGAGCTAGCGGGCCGGCTAACTATCGTAGCCAACGTTATGTTGAGCTAGCGGGCCGGCTAGCTGTCGTAGACGTTATGTTGAGCCAAGCGGGCCGGATAGCTATCGTAGCTAACGTTATATTGAGCCAAGCAGGCCGGCTAGCTGTCGTAGCTAACGTTATATTGAGCCAAGCGGGCCGGCTAGCTGTCGTAGCTAACGTTATATTGAGCCAAGCGGGCCGGCTAGCTGTCGTAGCTAATGTTCTGTCGAGCTAGCGTCAGTACCTGGCCACTCTATTTGCAGTTAGCCTATTTAGCTGATGTCGGCCGTTGGCTCCTTGCTACTTTGTTTTCTCTGGTATAGACCCTCTTCTCTTTGGATTTAAGTGTTGATCTTTGTCCTTTTGGATCTATGTATATTCATGTTGCCTTTGTGAAGTTATCTTTTCCTTCTGTTTTGTTCTTCCATTAAAAGTTGAATATCCTTTAGGGGCTCATCTTAGCTGTCTTGCTTATCTCTCTCTCTCTCTCTGTCTGGACCACAGACCCATCTCTCTCTCTCTCTCTCTCTGTCTGGACCACAGACTCATCTCTCTCTCTCTCTCTGTCTGGACCACAGACCCATCTCTCTCTCTCTCTCTCTCTGTCTGGACCACAGACTCATCTCTCTCTCTCTGGACCACAGACTCTCTGTCTGGATCATCACAGACTCTCTCTCTCTCTCTCTCTCTCTCTCTCTCTCTCTCTCTCTCTCTCTCTCTCTCTCTCTCTCTCTCTCTCTCTCTCTCTCTCTGAGCATTGCATTACTTATAGTTGTCAATTGTGTCGGTCAGTTCATTGCAATTTTTCCTTCAGTCACATTTAGTTTTATCCTGCACCTGGCCTAAAACAGGTTGGATGTGCACACAGCTGCTCTACTGTGTTTGTAGCAGAGCAACCATACCTGAAGCCTTGTAAACAAAGACATCAACACTAGAGTGTGGACTTCTATCTACACAGTACAGCCAAAGCATTCCCATTGCTAGGCAAAAACTCCACCTGTTTTCTACACTGTTTCTTCCCTTGCTGGATTTTCTGCATTACTGCCACTTGTACATGTGTGTTGTGGAGAAATTTGTACAGTGTTACAAAGCGATAACACTGTATATTGACTGTAGAACGGGAGCTCTCTCTCTCTCTCTCTCTCTCTCTCTCTCTCTCTCTCTCTTGCTATATGTTGACTGTATCATGCCTAGCCTCGGGCAGCGCTATTATTTAAGAATATGTTGACTGTATGAATTTTTTTTTTTCTTTTTTCTTTTTTTACCTTTAGGGGGGGGGGCTCGCATTTAAATCTCGCACATGGCCTCGCATTTCTCCCAGGCGGCCCTGGCAACGGGACCTATAGCTGTATTGTCATGTATACAAGTGAACAAACGATGAGATGATCAAGTGAAAGCTCTTTTTTCATAATACTGTACACTGGTACTGTAACTAATGCTCTGAATATCAGCATCAGTGTTTAATTCTACTACATTCTACCTCAGTACTTATTAACTGAGACGAGAGCAGTAGCCCACTGCCCCAGAAAATAACCACAACCACAAGAAAAACAAGGTGTGTCGTCTTCCACAAGTCTCTCTGATTCCCTCGGCGCAGCCCGTCAGGATGAGCCATGGTTCTGCCAGGTGGGATTGTCCCGCCGCAGAGATGTATGTATCAGGAAGCTGTAAATCCAACCAGGGCCTTCCATTTGTTTACGCCTCCTGTTTCCCTCCCCAAACAAGCGGCTAGATTTCCCAGGAGGACCCTGTGGCCCCCACGGCCCCCACACAGCGTTCCTCAGTGGACATGCTTTACGGGTCTATACGCCAGATGAAAACAGTTAAAACACCATTTAATAAAAAGGGGGAAAAAAACAGGATTTGCCATAAATCCACCTGCCGATCATGGCCCTCATTGTGTTGAATAAGCCTGTGTGATTCATCTCACAGACAAACTATTACACTCAAATCTTACTTTCATCTGTCTCCTGATTCATCCATCAAAGCCCAGAACAGACAGGGCTGGGTGGGGGGCTAGTGGGGGGCCGGGGTGGGTGTTGGGGGGGGGGGGGGGGGGGTAGTGGGGGGCCAGGGTGGGTGGTGGGGGTGGGGGGCTAGTAGGGGGCCGGGGTGGGTAGTGGGGGTGGGGGGCAAGGGAAAGAAATCTGGTTCTCAAACCAGCATCTCTGTGCCGCTATTCGAAACAGATTAATCATATACGTGAATATAATTTGTCTCAAATAGCACCATTGGAAAGCCTCACATGTTTGCTTAGTGTTTTGCTTCCATCAATTATACTTGTTTTCTATCTCAACTTGTTTTTCTATTCGAAGCATCAACCAAAGTCTATGCCTTAAATGTATTTGGAATATTGGGGGAAACGTATTTGCAAATGTTTTTGTTACTGTCTTTTGTTTGTTTATTTGTTTGTTTTCTTGTTGTTTTTTCATTTCATCCTTACTTTTATTTCAGCCGAGCAGAAGCTTAGGGTGACTTACACATAGAGGATGTCCTGATCTGGCCTAACTGAGGATCAAAGTTACCATCCAAGCCGAATTTCTGTTACTTAGGGTCCACTGGAGAAGCCACTGAGAAAAACAGATGTGGGATTTTCAAAATCCTCTAAAACGTAGTGCAAAAAAAAAAAAAAAAATATTCACCATCATGTCACCCGTCTCACGTTTGATCTTTATGTTTCTGGTCTGGGTGTGTTTTATGAACACGGGTGGCTCCTAGACGAGGTGACATATTTCACCGGTGAAGGACACGAACCTGGCTGTTTATTTCCCATGATGAAATTGTCGAGAGTTTGACGACTCCGTAAATAACCCGCTCGTGGAGCGGTGGCTCTTGGCCTCCGTTGACCAATGTAATTATTATTGTGTAATCAAAGTCTTGCAGATGCGGCTGCTCGGGGAAAGAAGAGTAACAGCTTCTCGGCAGCAGCGCTCCGACTTGGTTCCTTGAAATGAGAATGCTCTTTCGCTTATCTGAGGTATTTGGCTAGTTTATGAGCAGTGGTAGAGTATATGTGAAGCATGGTATTACTATTCTACTGTGAATTATTTACAACATCCAGTAATAAGACACCAAATTATTATGTTTTTGTTGATATACTTCTCATAATCAACACATAGCAACCATTGTTTTGCACATAGCAACCATTGGGTCTCATTCCCGAATATTTTTCAAAGATATATTCTGGAAGACTTATCTTGGAACCACTGAGACATAATCTCAGTAATCTAAGTACACTCTGAGTCCTGAACGTGCTGGTAATATGTCCTAAGTGGCTGAAACGGTCGCAGAAATTATATGATCTGATATCTGCTTGGAGAATGGCATTCTGTCTTAAACTCCAAAGCGCGTTCCCGTTCAGCTCATTTGCATACAAAACAACGCCTCCATATCTCCTTATAAGGCAACTGGTGACGCAGCTGTGTGAAATGGAATGGCGGAAGTGCTTTGCGAGCCGCGTGATTAGAAACCTAGCGTCAGTCAGTGCCAATCAGAGAGCGTCTCCGAGAAATGCGGCTAGGTTTCGTAATCACGCTTGCGCCCATCAAAACTAGATTAGATTAATGTATTGGCATCATATACAGCTCGCGGTACACACCTGCCGCAGCTCGCGCGCACACACACACGCGCGCGCAGTACTGTATATGAATGAATGAATGAATGACATATAATATATATAGCCTACGGCGGGTGTAATGAATGAACGCAGTATGGCTTATTATTCCATAATTAAGCCCATAAGCTACTGTTCATTCGTAGGCGCACACAAGACTTGTTATGGAATATGAATGCATTATTTATTTATCCACTGTCATTTCAGTGTTGGTAGGCTATATAGTGTATTTCAATATAAGTTTAATTGATTAATGATATATTCGAAGGAATGCAGGTTTATAGTTATATCAACCCCCTCCAATGTACAGTAAATGACCAAGTATGGTTTGTCAATATTCCAATGTACAGTTTTGCTTGTACAGTGTAAGTCTATCCCCCACCCACCCCTCCTAACCTCCTCCAACAGTTTCTATGTCAAATGTACTCTCTTTTCTGGACTCTTTTTGTATCACAAACAGTACTGTATTTGCAAATCTGGTATGTCATAAATGTATAGATGTAGCAGTACTGTCTATCTGTGTCGTGTGTGTCATATATGTTATGATGAATTGAAAATGGGGGACCCTGATGTAAACAAGACGAAATTCTTTCTCTGGTCTGCATCCCCTTATGTAATTGAGCTGTACTGTACTGTACCCATTCTGCAATCTGTTAATAAAGTTTTCAATCAATCAATCAAACAAAGGTCTGTCCCATTGTATACCAATCAATGGGATACATTGCATGTTGACCTGCATTCTTTCAAATGTATATAATTAATCATTAAAACAGATGTGTAACAAATAAGAAATACAAATTCCACAGAAGGCATTAAATTATTATTATTTTCAATCATTTCACAATAATTGCATAATTGTGTAATTAAAGTAATTATACATTTGTCCAAAATAGCTGGTTCAGATATGGTTAAGCAGCTGCCCTGTGATCAGATGAATCCATATTATTTATTTTTCCGACATCAAATGCGTAATTTCTTATCGTACAAATATTATTTATTTATTTTAATTATGATTAAGTAATTAATTCCAAGGAGGCCTGTAGCGTTGACGTGAAGGAATCACTATGAGAACACAGTCTGTCAAGTTATAATAACATTTTAAATTAGTCAATCAATTATGAGATTTGATCGTGGGCTGAGAGCATATTTAAGTGTGCTGCAGCACTCTTAAATCTGCTCTCAAATAAGATCTCAGGAAAGTTTGGGGACTCCCACTCCCAGCCCTAATATGTCTTAAATGGGCCGAAATCTGGCTAAGACGAAATATTTTGTCGTAACTTCGTTCGGGAATGAGACCCGTTGTCTCTTGCACAAAATATTGGTTGCTATGTTACAGGCAGCCATTATGGAAGCAAGATAACTACATAAACATTCCGTTCAAGTACTCTATTGACTCACTCAATACAGTACAGATACAGTATCTACTTCTACATCAGTAAAGATTCTGCCCGTTGTTTCTGCTCTTTTAATCGTCTCTGGATATGAACTGTCTCTAACCTGTCTCTAGTCGAGCAAATGTGAAGCTACAAGAACAGATAGGATATTTTCATTTACTAATAATCTCCCTATCCCTGAGAGGAACACATCACCAGGGCCATGCTAACCTAGTTAAAGCCCAATCAGTAGGCCTGGTCATACGCAATATGAATCTAATTTACTGTCAATTAATGGGCATGGGAGCTGTCTGTTGACACCGGAGCAGCTGAAGCCCCACAGCAACAGGAAGTCTGAAAGATGGAGCTTTCATTTGCGGTTTGGTTCCTGAGTACAGATTTGTGAAATCTGGTTACCGGTATTATAATGACCTCATCTAGACATTACGCTTGTCTGACATTTTTTGCATCCACCTTTTGGTTCAAAGTGAAACATACAGTAAATAGCCACTATTCTTTCACATTTACACTATGGTCCTCTAATGTACAGAACAGGTAAATACACTGGACACATACAGGACAAGAGAACAACATTGTACAATATACAGTATACAAAAGGAAAAACACATTACATATTTACACAAACACAAATCTATCCGACATGACTTCCCAGAGCACAAAAAGCCTGGTATATCTGAAAGAGTGCATGCTGTAAAATTACAGGAATCCAATTGTACAACAATCCTGTTGTTCCCATTTAATAACCCAATGTATTTTCTGTGTAATTCACCATAAGATGCAACTGTCGAGAGTCTAGATCAGTCCCATGCTTTGTCAGCACAATTTACTGCCCCAACAAGTTCCCTGTATGGACAATCTATAAAGTGTTCACCCCACCCTCCATAGCTGCTGGTAACCATTTTACAGAGGCGAGAAATTAAAGGCCCAATCAAACAGGGATCAATAAACATATTATGTGTTGTCGTTAATGGAAATGTCATCAGCAGAAACCTTCACGGCTCTATTGAACAATGAGCCAATTTCCCTGACTCTTTTTAAAACCACTCACATGTAAAATGGCAGGATTGTTAAAGGCCCAATCTGTGATCCACACGTAAACAAATAGTTAGTCCCACCAAGAAAATTTATAATAATACATTTTATTAAATGAAGACACAGTATTTTAAGTCTTTTTAGTCAAACAATTTTTTTTATTTGCTGTATTTTGTGGCTGTAAAACATTTAGTTTATATCAGAATTGTTTGTAGACAATGGAGCAAAACAGACCACTATTTTGATGGATAATGGGTAAAGAAAGTTCCAAATAGCATTATATTACATCCATATGTGTGAATATACAGTCCCCGTAATTGATATGGTCAAAAGAATTGTGGATTGGGCCTTTAAGCGTACAGTAACACTAATCCCATACCTTCCCACCAAAACAAAGACCACATTTTCTAGCCGGTTAAGTTTAACTGTCCCTTATCTCGTTGTTGAATGGACCATAAGAAGCAGAATAGAAAAAAAGCTTTAGAGGATGAATAATGATACATAAACATCTCTACTAGCCACAAGCACTCTCTCCCCTTCCACATAATCCCTGTGCTTATTGAGTTGTCGTAAAGTGAGGTGTTTGCGTTTCGCCTCTGAAGCCCCGTATCAGGGGTTGATTGACCGTGACGCTGACCATAGCTCCACCTGAGGCGCCGTGCGACTGTACGTTCACGGTCATGACTGCATCGCTGAGCACAGGCTGAGGCAAACGCTTGACCTTTTTTATTATCATGCCTCCGCACAGTCCTGCGGGATGTCTGTTTGTTTTGAAATTAAAGTCATAGGCTTGGAATCTTGGAAATTAATGAAGGTACATTGTCTAGCCTATATGGGAGATTACATTTTTTACCTGGGTAGGATCTCTATGCACGGATGCTCTTTTTCAGTAACACCCTGCTTCATAGTCACACAGTTCAATTCACACCTGGGAGCTTCCCAGTACAACCACAGTCTGACACTGTAGGGGTCATTGGAGCAGTTGGCAGTTAAGTGCCTTGCTCAAAGGCACTTCAGCAGTTTGTATTGAGGGATAGGAGAGTTTATTCATTCGCTTCCCCACACAGATTTTTCTGTAACACTTTATAATAACACTCAGTTATAAGACCTTTATAAGGTATTTGTAGATAATGAACTAATCATGAACAAATCATTTATATACATTCGTAAATTATTATTAAATCATTTATAACTACATTTACAAATTAGTTCTACATTATTTATAACTCATTATCAACATTGTTTGTACTTGATTTGTTCATCATTAAATAATGTTGTTTAATGTGTAGTAACACATTTGTAGATGCTTTGAAAAATGGATATGAAAAACTATACTGTACCTCCATTTATTTGTTCATGTTCAACAAATTATTTGTTAAGACATTCATAAAACATCTATAAATCATTTGCAGATGCTATTGTGTGCCCTAATCTGAAGTGAAGCCTATTCATCATTAACGCAATCTGCGCCAAGAACTCGTTAACTCGTTATTGCCCGCCAATCGAATAACGCCAACAACGAGTTAACTCGTTTTTAGGATCGTTATTTCCTTTATTCGCTATTGCCATTCATAATTCATCCAGCAAGGCTCTGGGAGACTCTGGCACTCTGTCTGATATTGCAACGGCTCAATACCGCCGCCTGGTGGATTTCGGGCGATGTTGCACTCACTCTAAACAGGATGGTGTGCTCTGTGCATCGGTGAATATGCTCCGGGCAGAGCTCTCTTATTGTGTGGATTCAGACAAACACTCAGTGCATTGGATCGCTTTCGAGACGCAAGAATCAATATGCTTTCGACGTTTATTGCCTCGTACAAACGGAAAACGGATCTAGCAGATGGAAATCAAATAATTGGAATATTCTTTCTCCAGTCGTATCGGCCACAGGTAAGAGGAATCTAACGTTAATTCCAGCTCGATTGTCCATTTATTTCATTGCAATCCATCTGATCAACGTATGATGTCGTACTAAAGAAAGCCGTTATCGACAATCAAGGAATCATAAACGACCCCCCCCCCCTTTCCTTCATGCATGATGGAGCATAATGTATACGGATCATATGCATTTGAATGTTTTATTGTAGCGTATATAGGGACAAAATGCCAATCGATTAAGTCTAATATGCATCAGGGCCTATAACTCTCGTTCTTGGAATTACTGCAGACCACTAGAAAACATACTTATATTCATGACGGTATTAAACGACAATGTATGAAAGGAAAAATATATAACGTTCCCACATCCGGAATGATAGATACCCGATGTTGAATGGGCCATAGTAATGTCAATATTGTGAGGTTTTGTCCGCTGCCCACCCACTCGCTCCGTTCCTTTAAGGTATTTTGTTAATTAATTGCATTCCGCGCCTCACGCTTCTTTTCTGTAAGATGCCGTTTGATTGGTGCTCTCCCGACCACACGCTTCTGGAGCAATGATCAATTTCATCCCGCAGCTGTCACAGCTTGTCATTTAGCGCCCCGTGGCTTTAAATACCCTGATCTCCCTAATACCGATGTTGGATCGTTTTGAATATTCCCTGCATCTGCCTTTCTTTCCCGTTCGCTGTCTGTTGCTCTCCAGGACTCTCGTGAAGTATCCCTTGGAGAACCTGATTCCCCGTACGAAGCTACGCCTCGTTTATCTGCCCGCTTTACGCGTTGCGCTTTGGTGAGTTTTTGAAACAGTCTTTTTGGATCACCAGTTTTTTGTGTGTTTGTGAAACACCGAAGAGATCCCGTTTTTGTTATACTGTTCTCACCTATTTTTTGTTGTTGGATTTACTCTTTGGATTACCGTATTGTTTTTTCTCTGGACTCTGCTAACTGTGTGTATCACACCGAAGATCAAGTCACTTGGATATTAATTTGGATCAGTCACCTCTCTGTTATCTGTTGTGCGCTGAGCTAACTGGGATTCTCTCTCTCCCTCCGTGTTCCATCTGGAGTGTATGCTGGGGGGATCTGCAGAGCGGCTCAGACGTCACAAGCAAATTCCTCACCAACACCGTCTGGGAGAATCTGCAGAGCCGCAAGACATTCTTCACATGCCAGATTCCCCGTTTGTTCTGTTTCCCACCTAATTCAATCTTGTGACTCTGAGAATAAACACGCCCTTGTTTTTGGCTAACTCTGAAAACAACTCTCTCTGTGTCGTTGCGTTTGGGGTCGGTTACAAACCATAACATTACGATCCAACCATGACGACCCCAGCCGACACAGAGAGAGTCAGAACAGCATTGGCAGTCCAGATAGAGTTAACCAAGGAACACAGCCAACAGCTAGACAGGGCTGCGGCTGCTGTACAGGAACTCCGAGAGCAGGTCCTGCCTATTCAGGGGTCCCTGGGCGCTCTGGCTAGCCAGCAGTCAAGTATTCTCCTCCACTTACACACGCTGAGTGACACCGTTAACACCTTGCTTGTAACCCCACTTCCTTCAGGAGCCTTGGCCGGAGCATCACCCGCAGCCCTGGCAGGCCCCGCGCCTCCCGATCCCGCACCTCGGGAGCCCCGTCTCTCCGAACCACGGCTGTTCGACGGTAACTTCGAGGATTGTGCCACATTCATCATGCAATGTGAGTTGGTTTTTCGTCATCAACCCAGTCGTTTCACTTCAAGGGGAGCCCAAGTGGCCTACATGACTAACTTGCTCTCAGGCCGGGCAGCCCAGTGGGTCACTGCCTCCTGGGCAATGGAGGCAGACTTCTGTTTCTCCTACCCAGACTTCGTGGCTGAGCTCCGCAGGGTTTTCCACCATCCAGCCCGTGGCCTGGACCCTGGAGCCCGGTTGGGTACCTTCCGGCAGGGCAGCGGCGGGGTTACCGACTACGTGCTGGAGTTCAGACTGGCGGCTACGGAGAGCGGTTGGAACAACCAAGCACTTCGTCTTACCTTCATGAGGGGGCTCAACGACGCAGTCAGGGACCAGCTCGCGACCCGTGAGGAACCTGAGTCCCTCGAGGACCTGTTCAGCCTCGCCATTCGCATCGACGGACGCCTCCAGGAGAGAAGACGTGAGAGAACCCGACAGGGACCTCCAGAGGTACTCCGGACCCCCCGTACTCGTGACGTTACTGCTGGTCGCCCTGCTCCCAACACGACTGGTGGTTTTTTTCCCTCCCGTTCGGTACCCGAGGAGGAACCCATGCAGCTGGGACGTTCTCATCTGAGCCAAGATGAACGGGAGGCGAGGTTCAGGTCCGGCCTTTGCCTCTACTGCGGTCGGGAGGGACACCGTATCGCCAACTGCCCCACCCGGCCAAAAGACCAGGCTCGCCGGGACCCCGGGAGATCCTGGTGAGCCGTTTTTCTCGTTCCCAGAGCCGTGCACCACCTGGCCATCTGATGAGCGTCACCCTGGCCTGGGCGGACCAACGGGCCACGGTGGAGGCACTCATTGACTCTGGGGCAGACGAGAGTTTCCTAGACTTCGAGTTTGCTACCCGGGCCAACATTCCACTTGAGGACCTAGTGAGGCCATTGGAGGTATTCGCATTGGACCAACACCGCCTGGCTGACATCACTCAACGCACCTGCCCTGTCCTGCTGACCATTGCTGGTAACCACGTTGAGAGACTCCAGTTCCTTATCACCAGATCCCCTCTTGTCCCAGTAGTCCTGGGCCGGCCCTGGCTCGCGCTGCACGAGCCCCACATCGCCTGGTCCTCCGGTACCATCAAGGGCTGGAGCTCCTCCTGTCATGCCCAGTGTCTTCAGGCGGCGTCCTGTCCCCCGCCCTGGAGATCCGTTGGTGAGCCGCCTCCGGACCTTTCGACCATACCCCCCGAGTACCACGACCTCATGGAGGTTTTCAGTAAGTCCAGGGCTCAGGCCCTTCCGCCCCACCGGCCTTACGACTGTGCCATCGACCTCCGCTCAGGGGCTCCCCTTCCCGGCAGCCGCCTCTACAGTCTGACCGTCCCGGAGAAGGCGGCGATGGATCAATACATCTCTGAGTCCTTGGAAGCAGGACTCATTCGGCCTTCCTCCTCTCCTGTGGCGGCCGGTTTCTTCTTTGTTGGGAAGAAGGACGGGGACCTTCGACCCTGCATCGACTATCGCCAGCTCAACGAGATCACCATTAAGAACAAGTATCCTCTACCTCTCATGAACTCCACTTTCGAGCCTCTCACCCATGCTACCGTCTTTACCAAGCTGGACATCCGGAGTGCCTACCATCTAGTCCGTATCCGTGAGGGCGATGAATGGAAGACCGCCTTCAAGACTCCCAGGGGCCACTACGAGTACCTGGTGATGCCGTTCGGCCTCACCAACGCTCCGGCGGTATTCCAGGCGCTCATGAACGACGTCCTTCGTGACATGCTGGAGGAGTTTGTGGTAGTGTACCTAGACGACATCCTCATCTTCTCCAAGACCCTCGAGGAACACATCCAGCATGTCCGTCGTGTGCTGGAGCGCCTCCTCCACAATCGGCTCTTCGTCAAGGCGGAGAAGTGCCGATTCCACTCCGACTCCGTCGATTACCTGGGCTTCATCGTGGAGAAGGGCTTGACCCGAGCTGATCCTCGCAAGATCCAGGCCGTGGAGGAATGGCCTGAACCCACCTCTCGGAAGGAGTTACAGAGCTTCCTCTGGTTCGCCAACTTCTACCGAAGGTTCATCCGGAACTACAGTCAAGTGGCGGAACCGCTTACCAGACTGACCTCTCCCGCCCTGCCGTTCGACTGGTCCCCAGCGGCGTGTGCTGCGTTCCGCTCCCTCAAGAAGAGGTTCACTTCCGCCCCGATCTTGCTCCATCCAGACCCCAAGAGACAGTTCATCGTTGAGGTGGACGCCTCGGATACTGGACTGGGAGCTATCTTATCCCAGCGGTCGGCAACGGACCAGAAGGTACATCCGTGCGCCTTCTACTCGCGTCGGTTCCTCCCTGCCGAGAGGAACTATGACATCGGCAATCGGGAGCTGCTGGCGGTTGTGGCTGCCTTGGAGGAGTGGCGTCATTGGCTAGAGGGGGCCGAGGAGCCGTTTACCATTTGGACGGACCACAAGAACCTGACGTACATCCGTGCTTCCAAGCGCCTCAACGGCCGGCATACAAGATGGGCCAGCTTCCTCAGTCGGTTCGACTTCTCGCTGACGTTTCGCCCTGGTTCCCGCAACACGAAGGCCGACTCCCTGTCCCGGTTACACTCCAAGGTGGCTACAACCACTGAGGACCCGACTCCCATCCTCCCGGAGGCCAGGGTGGTAGGAGTCGTCACCTTGGGCATCGAGGGGGTGGTAAGGCGTGCCCTACGCTTCCATCGCGCTCCAGGCAATGTACCGGTTCATCGTCTCTTCGTCCCCGACTCAGTCTGGTCCCGGGTCCTCCAGTGGGGCCATACCAGCCGGTTCGCCTGCCACCCGGGCGTTCATCGCACGTTCTCCTTCCTGGCTCGTCGATTCTGGTGGCCCACCATGAGGAACGACGTCAAGGAGTTCGTACTGGCCTGCGCGGTCTGTGCCCGCAGCAAGGCCTCCCACCAGGCACCCTCCGGGCTATTACAGCCGCTTCCCATTCCGAGCCGTCCTTGGTCACATGTGGCGCTGGACTTCGTCACAGGTCTTCCCTCCTCCCAGGGGAACACATGCCTTCTGACCGTGGTGGATCGGTTCAGCAAGGGGGTTCACCTCGTGGCCCTTCCCAAACTTCCCTCGGCGGCCGAGACGGCGGACCTCCTGACACACCACGTGTTTCGCCTCCATGGTTTTCCCCAGGACGTCGTCTCGGACCGGGGGCCCCAGTTCACTTCCCAGGTATGGCGGGCTTTTTGCAAGGGATTGGGGGCAACGGTCAGTCTTTCCTCTGGTTATCATCCCCAGACTAACGGACAAACGGAGAGGATGAACCAGAGCGTGGAGTCTGCTCTTCGGTGTGTGGCTGCCGAGAGACCAGCTTCTTGGAGCCGTTTCCTTCCCTGGGTCGAGTACTCCATCAACTCCATGGTCAGTTCCGCCACCGGCCTCTCACCCTTTGAGGTATCCCTGGGCTACCAACCCCCTCTTTTCCCTGCACAGGAGACGGAGGTGGCAGTTCCCTCCGTGCAGGACCACCTCGACCGGTGCCGTCGGGTCTGGGAGATCGCCAGGACCGCGCTGCTCCGGTCATCAGAGCGCGCCTGTCGTGGGGCTGACCGGCGCCGGGTTCCTGCGCCGACGTACCACCCTGGGCAGAGGGTGTGGCTTTCCGCGAGGGACCTCCCACTTCGGTCCTCGGCCAAGAAACTTAACCCCCGGTTCGTCGGACCTTTCGAGGTTCTGTACTCAGTCCGGCGGCGGTGCGTCTTAAGCTTCCTGCGTCCATGCACATTCACCCCGTTTTCCATGTGTCCCGGGTTAAGCCTGTCTCTCTCAGTCCCCTGATGCCTCCTGCTCCGGATCCACCTCCTCCCAAGATGGTGGACGGTCACCCCCAGTGGCAGGTCCGCCGGTTGATGGGCGTTCGACGGCAGGGTCGGGGGTTCCAGTACCTGGTGGACTGGGAGGGTTACGGCCCGGAGGAACGGAGCTGGGTCTCCCGCCAGCTCATCGTGGATCCCGGCCTGATCACCGACTTCCATCGTGCCCATCCGGGCGAGCCGGGTCGGCCTGGTCGCCGGGTGGCTCCCTTGGAGGGGGGGGTACTGTGAGGTTTTGTCCGCTGCCCACCCACTCGCTCCGTTCCTTTAAGGTATTTTGTTAATTAATTGCATTCCGCGCCTCACGCTTCTTTTCTGTAAGATGCCGTTTGATTGGTGCTCTCCCGACCACACGCTTCTGGAGCAATGATCAATTTCATCCCGCAGCTGTCACAGCTTGTCATTTAGCGCCCTGTGGCTTTAAATACCCTGATCTCCCTAATACCGATGTTGGATCGTTTTGAATATTCCCTGCATCTGCCTTTCTTTCCCGTTCGCTGTCTGTTGCTCTCCAGGACTCTCGTGAAGTATCCCTTGGAGAACCTGATTCCCTGTACGAAGCTACGCCTCGTTTATCTGCCCGCTTTACGCGTTGCGCTTTGGTGAGTTTTTGAAACAGTCTTTTTGGATCACCAGTTTTTTGTGTGTTTGTGAAACACCGAAGAGATCCCGTTTTTGTTATGCTGTTCTCACTTATTTTTTGTTGTTGGATTTACTCTTTGGATTACCGTATTGTTTTTTCTCTGGACTCTGCTAACTGTGTGTATCACACCAAAGATCAAGTCACTTGGATATTAATTTGGATCAGTCACCTCTCTGTTATCTGTTGTGCGCTGAGCTAACTGGGATTCTCTCTCTCCCTCCGTGTTCCATCTGGAGTGTATGCTGGGGGGATCTGCAGAGCGGCTCAGACGTCACAAGCAAATTCCTCACCAACACCGTCTGGGAGAATCTGCAGAGCCGCAAGACATTCTTCACATGCCAGATTCCCCGTTTGTTCTGTTTCCCACCTAATTCAATCTTGTGACTCTGAGAATAAACACGCCCTTGTTTTTGGCTAACTCTGAAAACAACTCTCTCTGTGCCGTTGCGTTTGGGGTCGGTTACAAAACCTAACAAATATAGCTATAATGTTTAAAAAGTTATAGCCCTGCAAAGAAGGTGAGCGACTCCATAGGCTTACAGCGCTGGCAGTAGAGCTATAAGATGCTCATGATGCGTGGCGCTCATTGTGTTAACAAATGTCAATTTTCTTTTTTTTAAAGATCTAACCCTAACTAACCTTACTGTCATGCACTTGTCCTAATAAACTAACATACACTGTAACACGCAACACTTTGATGAACATTGTTACTCAGCTGATAGAGTTGTACCCTTCCTGATGACTTGTTGTACAGAACTTGTAAGTCGCTTTGGATAAAAGCATCAGCTAAATGACTAAATGTAAATGTAATGTAAATGTAATACAGTTAATTATTTGTTTACTTTTTGTTGAATGGAAGCACGATACATTAGCAGAGCCAAGTTATTCATGCTGCGCCTGCCCCACGTTTTTAAGGTATGAGCAGGCTAAACACCTTTTTTGTTGGTAAATCTATTCCATCATTTCCGACCTACAACTCTTGTTGTGTAGACGTACTTGATGTGGTGGGCGCTAATGTTACATTTTAATTATGTGTTTGTTCCTAATGTGTGCTCAGTATATTGCGGTATGTGATGATGACACAACACACGAGGGTAATAATTATTTGTATTTTCAGGCTGTATAGGCGCCGCTACAGCCTGAAAATACAAATAATTGTTAACATCATTTCATGGTGCTGTAATTAACAGAACACAACATCACTGGTGGGTGGCCATAGTCAAACTCATTTACTCTCAGTAACTGTCAAACTAAATGAATGTGTGCAAAAGTGTGTGAGATTATGTGCAAAAGAAATCAGCATTGGTTTTGGTGAAGTGCCCCTTTAAAAAAGAAAAATCTTCTTTAAAAAAAGGTTATAATCTAAAACAAATGTATATTTATATATATATGTATATTTAATGAGAGTAAAGAGAGTTAAAATGAGTGCTGCAATTAACTTGAATGTATCAATTTGTAATTAAATAACAGAATCCCTCCGATCGCTCGGGAAATCCCTCACAATGAACACAGAAGCGGCTGCAAGAAGAGAAAAACAATAAGGTGAAACACATCAGGTGTTTTGAGGATTCACATGTCTACCGGGTGCCATACACCCAGGGATAACTTGATAAAAACATATATTTGGTTGATTTAGTAAACGAGAATTTGACAGCATACCGTATACCGTCTTAGATTAAAGATAAATTGAATTAGCACATCCCAGCCCTAGAGCACAGGGGGCTTCCACAGCGGGGGGAAAACGGTCCATTAATTGAAGAGCAATTGCTTTGAGGTCTAATTCCCACTGCAATCGACTTCTTCCAATATGCAAGAGAAGTACAGAAAGTGGTTTATAGTAAATCATGTTTCTTCTAATTTGACAATCCCCATCTAGAAATCATTCACTATTTGCACTTAGGTGGAGAAATTGGTTTGGCGTAACCAGCTTGATGTGTGAGTTTGTGAATATGGGCTATCTAACAATGTCACTCTATCTAATAATTTGGCATTCTGTGGTTCAATGATTCCTGTGGAAGGGGCCATTGTGGATCAATTTAGACTCGTGGAGAATGTAGAAATGCAACTCATGAGGCTGTTGAGTCGTAGGACTGTTTCATTCCAGTTCTGCTCTGGGTATTTCTCTGGTGTTGTTCCCAAAAGAGGAGAGGAGTTAGACACCTGTTTGCCCTGGCATGCTCTGCCATGCCCACAGAATCCATTCTGCATAGCCGTCATCAGCTCACATTGAAAGAATCAACAGCCTTCAGTGTAGTTCTGAAACATGTTGTAAATACAGTTTAGCTGGGATGCAGTGGTTCTACACATTGGAGATGCGTCATGCCCCTCCAGATTTGTTGATTTCTGGATTATCTGTATTTTTTATATATCTTTTTTATTTAATTGTATTATATTTTTGTATATGTAGTTATGATAATTTTATATGATATAGAGTCAAATGTATTCGTCTAATCATGTCATAGATCATACCTCAAAAAGCCCCCCCCCCCCCCCCCCCCATTTTCCATATTGGTTTCTTCCAAAAGTTGCAGCAAGGATGTCAACAGCAGGTAATCAGAGGATGTCGGTTACATAGCTGATAGTTAAACGGTGTTGCTGAATTGGTTAGTAGTAAGTCCATTCATATAAACAGTTCATAGTTCATGTTCTTGGGTGTGTTAGGGGAATGTGTATACTTGGGAAAGTATTGGTATTATACAGTATATCCGTGTTTTGAGGAGTAATGAAGTTAATTACATGATATGATTTGATTCAGCAACGAAGTTTGGCATGTGAGTGCAATATGAGTGCAAATGTAACAGTAAAGTTCAATAGTATACAATGTACAGTTGATTAAACTGGATATAAAATATATGAATTAATACTACTGAGTAATAGTGCTCAGATGTATCAGATGTATGTACAATGGTTGTAGTATTATGTACAGTGATACAGATGATGAGCTATTAACCACACTAACCTTGTGTAATAACTAATGACAAATAAGCTAACCATGCGATCCTCATATAATTATAATGCTAATGTTGTATAATATACAGTAGATAAAGAGCTGTGATAATCTTAAAGTAACACGCCAACTTTTGGGGAAATTAGCTTATTTGCCATCTAGCCTGGAGTTAGACAAGCAGATACATACCCCTTTCTTCTCTGTGCATGCATAAGGCATAGGGAACAGCCGCTCCATTAGCCTAGCTTAGCATCAATCACTGGAAGTAGGTGTGCCAGTGTAGCCTAGTTCCCAACAGTCACGAAATACACTCCAAATACAACTCCAAAACTTTCCTGTAAACATGTTGTGACCTGTGTATTTACCACATGGAAATTATTTTTTATTTTATTTTTGACATTTTCGTTTTCTAAGTGTAACCCAGGTTTCAGATACGTACCTATTTAAGTTATAAGGACCTGAACAGTTAAAGTATATTATGTAAGAACGTATGTGATATTATTGGGTACCAGCCCTTTAAATTACAGATTGCCCCTTTAATTCACGCGATGACGTAACAGCCACGTTACAACAGCCACGTTACAGAGCCTTGCGCTGCGCAGAGCAGACACTCAGATCCCCGCAAATGACACACAGCACGGAGCTGACGTTAGCTGAACGTTGCTGCTGCCGAAATAGATAATAGTATGATAAAACCAGTCAAACAGTTATAGAAGATTCCCCCAGTTGCAAAACCGAAGAAGTGTTGCAGTAAAGTAGCTAGCTGCGGTTTTGGTGAGTTAAATCAATATTGTGTGCTATTCAATTATCGAGTGTTAGCTTCATTCTACAATGCTAATAACGTTAAGTTTAGCTTCAGCCTGAGTCATACACGAATTGCCCCAAGCTCAATATGGTTATGATAGGAACAAGATTTAGATACGTTTTGAATGTTTTGAGAGTTTAATATGAACGTGGAGAATGTCCCAAATGCTAACGCACTTTAGCCTAACTTAGCATAGGACAGGTGTACATTCCCACGTGCAGTGATAAGACAGCCTGCTGTAGCTTAGCATAGCTAACGGTAGCCTGGTTGATTATTCATTCTGAAATTAGAGGAAAAGATGGTGATTTGATAAAAATTATAAATAAGCTTTTATTTTTCGAATGCCTGCGAACACGCAGGCCAGGTTTTATAGGATACCCCAGCACTCCATTCTACTCTGGGAGCAGTCCCAGGAGTCCATCCATCTCCACGTGTGCCCATGAGGGAAGGAGGCGGTGTGCTAGATGACACAAGATGGCGAGCCAACCCATTGAACCTCTGATAGAGCTCAAGGCTAACCCAAGCCTGATTCGAATACCCCTGTTGCACAATCCCCGTTGCTTCAACAGTCTGGTAGGCTTGAACTGAAATAACTTGAACCATAAGAACTTGAACCATAAGAACTTGAACTGATTGAACAAGAGCACAAGGACATTCCAAGGCTTCGGCCCAGTTCACCTTTTGTTACTTTGATATTGTATTTTTGTATTTGATTTAATTTGCTACTCGAACCACTGATGGTTCTCATGTAAGGAAAGAAGGTTAAAGGGTAACTTCACCTAAAATGGTATTTGCATTCCCATAACCTAGAGTATTGATGACATTGATTATGGTTGAATCACTGATGATTTTCCTGTAAAGAAAGAAGGTTTAAAGGGCAATTTCACCTAAAAAGGTAATTGCATTCCCCTAACCTAGAATATTCCAAATGGTACTTTTGTTGTGTTACACCTTCCAAGGAAGAGTTTAAAGGAGCATTTCACCTGTTGAGGTACTTGCGTTCATCATCATCATTAGGTGGCTTCTTCGTTCCGAAGGTTGCCTATCACTCTCCAACCCATTCTGTCCCCACTTCTTCTCTCCAACTCCGTGACTCCGCCTCTCACTCCACTCCAATCACAGACATCGTCTACCCAGCCTCTTCTTGGTCTTCCACTTCCTCTCTTTCCATCCACCTTCCCCATCACCACCTTCTTGAACATCTCCCCGCTGGATCCTCTCAGAACATGCCCGCACAACTCCATCTTTCTCTTTTTCAACCTCTCCAGCAGCTGTCCTCCTTGCATATCCGCTCTTCTCAGTACCTCCTCATTCTTGATCTTATCCTTCCATGTTATCTTCAGCATCTTCCTCAGTGTCCACATTTCAAAAGAGTCTATCATCCTCTTTGCCTCTTCATTCAGCGTCCATGCTTCTGCTCCGTATGAAAAGACTGACATAACATACGTTTCCAAAATCCTGGTCTTCGTTTTCCAACTTATGTTTCTTCTCAATAATTCTTTATGGTTCCAGAATGCGCCCTTTGCAATTCCGGTTCTTCTCTTAATGTCCATGTTAGCTCTTCCACCTTCACTGATCCAGCTTCCAAGGTACATGTACTCCTTCACTTGTTCAAGTTTTTCTCCATCCACCTGTATTTTACAAACAGTTCCTGGTGTTTTTTCAATGATCATTACTTTAGTTTTCTTTGTGTTTAGTGACATTCCATAGTTTTTGCATTCGACATTCAGCTTATTCATCATGTCCTGTAGATCTTCTTGACAGTTACAGACTATAGCAGTGTCATCCGCGTATCTTATATTGGTGATGTTCTCTTCGCCAAGTTTTACTCCTTTCCCTCCTCTCAGACCTTTTTTCATCAGTGATTCACTGTACATATTAAAGAGTACAGGGGACAAGATGCATCCTTGTCTTACACCCTTCTCCACCGGGAAGTCTCTTGATTTCTCCTTTCCTATTCTAACATTAGCCTTCTGCCTCCAGTATAAGTTGGCAATTATTCTTCGGTCAGAAACTGGTATTTTGAATTCTTCCATTGTTCTCATCAATGTTGTATGTTCAACTCTGTCGAAGGCCTTCGTGAAATCGATGAAGCAAATATACAGCTTCTTCTGTTGGTCTATCGATTTTTCACCAATGATTCTGAGTTGGCAGATTGCATCTCTTGTTCCTTTTCCTTTGCGAAAACCCATTTGGCTATCCGAGAGCTGATGTTCAATTATGGGTTCTATTCTGTTCTTGATGATTTTCAGGAGTACTTTTGATGCATGAGATATCAAACTGATAGTCCTGTAATTGTTGCATTCTGTGGCTCTTCCGGTCTTTGGGATCGGAATGAACATTGATTTTAGGAAATCATTTGGAATATTTCCTGCACATTTAAAGGTTTAAATTAATATGTTTAAACACTTACCTGGTGAAATGATAAACTGAAATAGAGTTTACTGATGATAAAAGGATACGTTTAATATCCAACCGTGAATCTAGCTTAGCTAGAGATAACCTCAGAGACGTCTGCAACTGAACCAAACCTAATGTGTTGATTTAATCAATCTAGGACTTGATATCGAACTAACCCTCCTTAAGGAGAGGTTATAGAAAGAACCTAAAAAAGATACTTCAAACAACTACTACCTTGAACTACTATATGTCTGTATGTCTGTATGTCTAGCTAGCGCGCATTTAATAAATTCCGGTTATTATTATAACTCTGTCTCTGGTCATTGTTCTTATATTGTGCATATTTACTCCTCTCCTCGTTTCGTACCTAGAACTGTGCCCGTGGCGAACAGCTGTTACAAGTAGGTGACACAAGTGCTACTTAGGCAGATATATACTAGAATTTTTTTTTGCTGAACCACTGCTGCCTGGGCGCAGTGATTTCATCACCTCAAAAGCCCCGTTGTAACTTCCGTCAATAAAACCAATGTGGGCTTCCGGTTTAGCATGGCGCCGGGATAGACGTGTCTAGAGTGGCTCCCGCACAACTTGCAAACTATTTATTTATTTGACAAGCGACATGCTACAATTCACCATCTAAACTTTAAGACTAAAAGACGAATACTGCACTACGTTTCACAACATGACGGGAAAAGCAAAGAAAATTGATAAAATGTCGAAGACAACTGCTGCTAGCCTCGAAGCTACTGAACTTGCTAGCGGGGCTAAAGACATGCCTGCTTCCCCAGCCGAAGCTACCACGGCGTCAGCCTTGCCCAGCGACTTGGAGAACCTCCGTACTGCCATACTCACCGACACGACGGCAGTGGTGTAGGTAGTTTAGTTAGGGTACAGGGTACTACATGGTACCACAGAGTACTACTTGGTACTGCATGGCATTACAGGGTACTACATGGCTTACACAGCTCTACATGGCACTACATGGAACTACAAGGCACCACAGGGTACTACATGGCACTACAGGGTACTACAGGATACTACGGGGTACTACATGGCACTATGGGGTACTATAGGGTACTACATGGCACTACGGGGTACTACATGGCACTACAGGGTACTACATGTCTGCTCCTTTGCAGCACCACAAACATGGGAACTCTCTAACTCTTCCCCCCCCCCCCCTCTCCCCCCCCCCCCCCCCCTCCCTCCCCCTTCTCTCTGAGTACCCGTCTCCTGGCGCTGACCAAGGTGATGGATGCCTCGGGGTCTTGGCCAAGCTTGTAGTGACTGCTCTACATGCACCTCCGAGGCATTGGATCAGTTATTCACCGCCGTCTGTCCGTGGTCCTGTCAACTGATTAACAGACTGTTAACAGATTAACAGTCAACGCGGTTTCATTGCTGGGTTAAGTACTTCTATTCTATTCACATAATACGCTTACTTCATATATCTACTCCATTCACATATATGCCTACCACTTGTATCTATTGCTATGTCCGCCTACTACAATCTCATGAGCTGTCTAACGCCTGTCCCGTCTCCCTGTCTTCCTATGACTTGCTGTCCTGGAGTGTTGACCGGAGTGTTGGACGTCCCGTGACGAAGGCCGGGAGATTGCGACCCCCTCTGCGTGCCCCCCTGTCTTCGGAGGTCTCGTAGTGGTGACCGGAGTGCCGGATGTCCCGCGATGATGTCGGGGAGTTCGCGACCCTCTCTGCGCCACCCCCCTTCCCCCTGTCTCCGGCTGTCCCTGAGCAACGACCGGAGTGTTGAATGTCCCGTGACTAAGACGGGGAGGACGTGACCCTCTTGCGCCGCCCCTGTGCTTCAAATAGATCCGCTATCAACTCTATCTTTAATCTTTCAAAATGTTCAATTGCTATCGCTATTAGCTCTATCTTTAATTTTTCAAAATGTACAGTTGCTATTGCATGCACTCATCTGTGTTTCACCACACACATGAGTGCATGCTTACCAACTGTCCGTCTGCAACACTACTATCACCGACATCTAAGAAGGGAGATCCCCCCTTGAACGGCCCTTCTAAGGTTTCTCTCCTCCACATTGCCTGTGGAGCTTTTTTTCCCTATTGTTAGGTTTTAGTGAGTTTTTCCTTACCTTCGCGTGGGGTATGTCTGGGAGTGCTTGCATTCTTTCATTTATTTGCATTCATCTAAAAAATGTTTGGACCCTATGGTGTTCTTGTTCTGTTCTTGACTTATTGTTATGTTGTCTTCTTGACTTGTTTAAAGAAGACCTGTACGGCCCATGGGGACATTAACGTGTGTTGTCGGGCCCTATAAATAAATTTGATTTGATTTGATTTGGTCACCTCGCTGCTAGAATCAGCTCTCGCACCCGTGAATGGAACCCTGGAGGCAATAAAATCCATGCTGGATATGCACAGACAACGGATCACCTCCGTCGAATCGGGCTTGTCTGACTACAGCGACAGAGTCGTCGAGGTATGCTCAACTCAAAACGGAGAACGCTCTGCTAGCCGACAAGTTGGATGATCTTGAACACCGCTCGAGCAGAGCCAACTTGAGAGTGATCGGCATCCCTGAAAAAATGGAAGGCGCGGATCCAATCCAATTCATGACCGAATTGTTTTCAGAGGTTTGTGGTGCTCATACTGTCTCGCGCCCACAGGCTGGGGAAAGAAAATAAAGCCAGAGGAAACAACCCCAGACCCAGAGCGTTCATCGTACTCTTCCACAACTACCAGGACAAGGAGCGTGTTTTTGGGAAGAGAAGGGAATATCTGCGGTACCATGGCCACAAGATCTCACTCTACCCTGACTTCAGCGTTGAACTGTCCCGAAAGCGCGCGGCTTACAACGACGTGAAAGCCCGACTGTACAAGAAAGACATTCGCTTTGGAATTCTGTACCCAGCTCGCCTCCGCGTGGACTTCAAAGACCAAACGTTGTACTTTGACTCTCCCGCAGCTGCTCAGACATTCTACAACGCTCATTGGCATGACTGAGGTAATTACACAACGGTCGCGTCGGTTGGGGTTTGTTTACACACCAGCTTTAACGTAGGCTGGCTAACAGCTGGCTTGGACTGTATGACGTTAACACACCAGCCTACTGGTTGTTGTTCCCCCCACACTTTTCTTTACTCGACAAATCTCGAGTTGTTATTCAAGTTCAGTATCTTGCAGTTATTTCTATTTCTATAATATGTCACTTGTCACAGCAAAATGCTCTTTGATATATACTTTTTTTTTCTCTACACTCTACAAATTGGGAGCTCACGCTCTAGGTTAGGTTCTAGCTTCTAGGTTAGGTTAGCTTCTAGGTTAGGTTCTAGCTTCTAGGTTAGGTTCTAGGTGATGCACCGGAAGTTTAGTAGCAATTACCTGCGGTTCTCTAGATGTGGGAAGAAGAGAAGGGAACCTAGGATGGGAATGGGGAGGGGATTATTTTGGGGGTTACTTACACCATATGCGGTCCGGGAAAGGTCTGTATTTTCTGTTGTTATTGTTGTTTTTGCAGATGTTGTGGTTACACATACATATGTTTATAGTTACTTATTTGTTATTTGTTTTTTCTTTATCACTTTGTGGAGTCTACAATACCCCTGTACAGGGGGCCTGTATATGGGACAATCAGACTACTCAAATCTTGAACTGAATCATGACTTCATCTAATAATGGGAGGGACAACTCTGTTAGACTGATCACGTGGAATGTCAAATCTATGAACGGGCCAGTCAAACGTTCAAGGGTTTTTGCTCACCTAAGAAACTTGAAGGCCGATATTATGTTTTTGCAAGAAACTCACTTATTGAAAGCAGATCAAATTAGACTACACAAGCCTTGGATCAGCCAGGTATTTCACTCCAATTTTAATATTCGGGCAAGAGGTGTTGCGATACTGGTAAACAAACAAGTTCAATTCACATCCTCTAACGTTATCTCTGACCCGGATGGCAGATATATAATAGTAACGGGCACTCTATTCCAAACCCCAGTGCTCTTAGTCAATATTTACGCTCCCAACTGGGATGATGTTGGTTTTATGAACAAGATCCTCTCCTCCCTCCCAAACTTAAACACACACCAACTTATTTTGGGGGGAGATTTGAACTGTGTTGTAGACCCGGTTTTGGATCGCTCTTCTCTAAGACCCTCAACACTCTCTAAAATGTCCAGGTCCTTATCAGCCTTTATGAGGGAAAATGGATGTGTGGACCCATGGAGATCTGCTAACCCACTATTAAAAGCATTCTCTTTTTTTTCACATGTACACCACTCTTATACCAGGATAGATTTTCTTTTATTGATAAAACCCTGTTAGACTCTGTCCGCTCAGTTGACTATTTAGCCATTGTAATTTCGGACCATGCGCCTATACAAATGGACATCTCCTTTACTCTGAATAGAAAAGATCGCCCTCTCTGGAGATTCGATACCTTGCTACTTTCCGACAAGGGGTTCTGCAACAAAATTTCAAAGTCAATTGATGACTTCTTACTCGTCAATAGATCGGATTCAATATCTCACTCACTGTTGTGGGAGACTTTAAAAGTGGTTCTGCGTGGTGAAATTATTTCCCATGTAGCCCATGCGAACAAAACCCAGAGAAAGCGGTTGCAAGACCTTACAGATTCTATTCTCCAGCTTGATGGTGAGTACGCCGCAGACCCTTCACCTGAATTGTATAAAAAGAAGCTTGATTTGCAGTCTGAATTCGATCTATTATCCACAAAGAAAGCTGAAGGTCTGCTGCTCCACTCCTGCGGCCTGTCGTATGAATATGGAGACAAGAACAGTCGGCTGCTTGCACATCAGCTCAAGCGCAGAGCAGCCTCCAGGCTGATCCCACAGATAAGGGATCGCTCTAATAACATGGTCTCGAAACCCCAAGACATTAACAAGGCCTTTGAAGTGTTTTACTCCACTCTCTACACATCCGAACCCCCTCCCGACAGAATATCTATGGATACTTTTTTAAATGACCTAGAATTCCCGTCTATAGACCCGGAGCTGGCTAAGGATTTAGACAGACCATTGAACATTGAGGAGATCAAGGAGGCTATCAATGCTATGCAGAGTGGCAAGGCACCGGGTCCAGATGGCTATGAGGCAGGTTTTTATAAAAAGTTTTGTGACAAACTCGCCCCGCTTCTGATGGAAATGTTTAACGAGTCCCTGAAAAATGGGACACTGCCACATACACTCACCCAAGCAACCATTTCCCTCCTACTTAAAAAGGACAAAGACCCCACAGATTGTGGATTGTATCGCCCAATTTAGCTGATTAACAACGATGGAAAGGTCATTGCCAAGGTGATGGCTAGGCGTCTGGAGAACATCTTACCTCTGATTATTTCTGAGGACCAGACTGGCTTCATTAAGGGTCGCCACTCCTTTTCTAACATTCGCAGACTCTTGAATAATATACACACTTCAGGTCCTTCTCTCCCTCCTGAGGTAATTATATCTCTGGACGCAGAGAAGGCCTTTGACCGCGTGGAGTGGGAATACTTGTTCACGACTCTGCAAAAATCTGGGTTCGGGGACACATTTATTTCATGGGTCCGGCTACTCTACTCCGCCCCCTTGGCCTGTGTTACTACCAACTCTATAAACTTCCCTTATTTCCCACTCTCCAGAGGGACACGCCAGGGTTGTCCTTTGTCTCCGTTATTGTTTGCCGTCACCGCTGAACCTCTATCCATTGCACTCAAGTCCTCTCCCCACTTCCGTGGTATCACCCGTCACAGAGTCGAACACAGGGTCTCCCTTTACGCTGACGACCTTCTGCTCTATTTGACGCATCCTATTACCTCCATCCCTCACATAAAATCTATGTTGAGGCAGTTTGGCTCTTTCTCAGGCTATAAGCTGAATTTTCATAAAAGTGAATGTTTCCCCATTAACAACTCAGCCTTACAAATGACACAATCTTCAATTCCCTTTCGTCTGTCACAATCGGGCTTTAAATATCTGGGCATAAAGATCACCCACACCTTAAACTCTATTTTTGAAGCTAACTTCCCCCCATTAATTACTAACATGAAAGCTGACTTTCAACGTTGGAGCAGCCTGCCCCTCTCACTCTCCGGTAAAGTACAATGTGTTAAAATGAATATCCTGCCCAAATTCCTGTATGTCTTTCAAGTTCAAGTTCAAGTTCTTTAATTGCCACTTTCAATGTCTTTCAATGTCTCCCTCTATTTCTACCCAAATCCTTTTTTCTCACAATAGACCAAGCAATATCTGCCTTTATCTGGGGGGGAAAGATCCCTAGAATAGGCAAAGCCATCCTACAAGGACGTAGGGGGTCAGGTGGACTTGCGCTCCCTAATTTCATGCACTATTACTGGTCTGCCAACATCCATAAAATTATTCTTTGGTTGAAAGCCCCAGAAACTGACTGGTGTAGCTTAGAAGCACAATCGTGCCGTTCATCCTCCCTGGCAGCTCTGGACTACTCTTCTTTCCCTCTCTCTCCTTCCCGGCACTCCTCAAACCCTGTTGTTCTGTCCACTTTAAAGATTTGGATACAGTTTCGTCGCCACTTTAAACTCTGTTCAGCATCAGTCTTGGGGCCTATTAGTAATAACCACCTGTTTGTTCCCTCCACTCTGGACTCGTCTTTTACACGCTGGAACAGACTCGGAAAAAAATAGTTTCAAGGATCTATATGACGGTGACACTTTCTTCAGTTTTAGCTCCTTGTGTCTCCAATTTGGTCTTCCACGCTCCGATCTATTTCGTTATCTTCAGATACGTCATTTTGTACGTGCACAATTTGACTCATTTCCTAGCCCCCCTCAACGATCAAATTGGGAGAGACTCTTGTGTCTATCACCAAACCAAAAAGGGCTTATATCTGAAATTTATCAAAATACTATGTGCTTGACCAAAGACAAAAGCGCTAAGACGAGGTCCAGGTGGGAGGAGGAGCTGGGGGTGGAACTGACGGAGGGGTGGTGAGGGGGAGCACTGGATAGGGTGAATTCCTCCTCCACTTTTGCCAGACTCAGCCTAATACAACTAAAGGTGGTACACAGAGTACACTACAGCAAAGCAAGACTACTGTAGCTGAAATCTACCCAGACTCCAATCCCAATTGTGACCGCTGTAATAGTCCACAAGCTGATCTCTCTCACATGTTTTGGTCCTGCCCGGGGCTTAGACCATTATGGTCCTCGATATTCAATGTGCTCTCGATAGTACTAGATACCACAATACAGCCCTGTCCACTGTACGATACTGACATGTTGGCTTTTGCCACGCTCTTGGCCAGACGGAGAATACTCCTAGCCTGGAAACTGTCTACACCTCCCCCCTTCTCCGCCTGGCTAAAAGATATGGTCTCGTTTCTAAAACTAGAGAAGATTAAGTATGCACTTAGAGGAGTTAACGAAAGATTCTTTAAAAAGTGGCAGCCGTTCATTTCTTACTTTAACAGCCTATCTGTTCTCCCTCCTGACTGAGTGTCTTCCTTCTTTGAGTGATCCTCCCATCTAACCAGGCCCAACAGTACTATGTAATACCACCAGATAACTATGTATATACTCTATAATTGATTAATGTACCATATCTGACTCAGACTATTTTCCTTTAGTTTATTATTTTTTTTTTACTATATTACTTAATTTTTCTTTGTTATATTTGTATTTTGTATTATTTAATTTAATTTAATTGTATTATTGTCAGTAGCCATTGTTATTGTCTGTATTTTAACCTTTTCTCTTGTTGCATGTTATGTATGTAACCCTACCTGTTGATCCGTGGGGTGGGTGGGTGGGTGGGTGGGTTTGGGGGTGGGATGGGTGGGGTACATTATACAAAAAAAGGGAAAAAGGGTGAATGAATAATTCTGATTTTGTAATTGTACAAACTTGCTTCACCAATAAAAACCTTTGTTAAAAAAATTAAAATAAAACCAATGTGACTAAGTTAGTAGCTAGTGACTAAAGATCCGGACCGATAGTGGGCGCTAGAGCGCCGCCCTCCCTGGTTAAGAGAAGAAGAATTATTTGCATGAGGAGGAAGCAGCCTATTCATCCCGCAGCCGACCCGGCGCCTAGCCCCCTCCACTCCGTTTTCATGAGCGCTCATTTCTGCTCCGCCATAATTGCGCAACTCACAGGGCAAAAAAAATAAATACGTATAAATAAATACGTACGTACAACATAGCGCTTTCAAATACGATACCAGAGGGCGATTGCTCGAGTGCCCGATGCAGTCACTATTGGCTGAGAGTGGCACGTGACATCGCGTCCCCAGACGTTGTGCTCTGGGCTCTGGCTCTGCAGATGCTATTCGAGGGGCTACTAGGAAATAGTTGTCGGAAATTGATAATAATCACAAGATACTGTACATTCAGACAGTGTTGGATCTAACTAAATAGATTTATATGGACACTTTTATGGAAAGTTCAAGCCTGGAGTCTGGACCACAAAGCTTCTCGAACTAGGGTAGGCTATACTCTGTCTTAGCTGGTTCGACAACAAACAACAACACGCTATAATGGCTAGCTGGATGCAGTCTGGACAGTGGACATATACATCAACAGCCTGGACATATCAAGCCCTCCTGGACCACGTTTAAACTAAACAAAGTGAGTTGCGGTCTCTCTCTCTCTCTCTCTCTCTCTCTCTCTCTCTCTCTCTCTCTCTCTCTCTATGCTGTGTTGTTGTTGAACTAACTCATTAATTTCGTCGCGGGTGGATCATAATCAACCAGACAATGAATGGTAACTTGTTTAAAATGACAAGATATACATATGTGTTCATTATTGTATTGATCAGAGAGAGAGTGGAGTTTCTTTTGGATTTAAAATAAGTGGATTATGGCTTGTTCAATATCGTCTATGTTTGAATGAATGAATGAATGAATGGATGAAAACTTTATTTAACAGATTGCAGAATGGGTACAATACAGTACGGCTCAATACATACAATTGTTAAGGGGATGCAGACCAGAGAAAGACGTTTGTCTTGTTTACATCAGGGTCCCCATTTTCGATTCATATCGATAGTTTAATAGCTAGCCTTGGCTCGTTTAACAATATGCAAAATATGTGTACAGCCCTGTACTCATACTGAAGTTATTCTTGGTATATACTACACATACTAGGTCTGATTGTGTAACGAATCGATTCCACGTCGCGCTGTGTGTGAGTGAGAGAGAAAGAGAGAGAAGGAGAGATAGAGGGGGATACTTAATTCCGCCCCCCCGTGAAGAATTCACCAGCCGCCACAGGGTTGAAGCTATGGCTACTTGCTCTGAACATAGATTCCAACACACCAATGGAAATAATCAAGAACCATTGTGTTTTCTCAGAGCATTTTGCACAAGATGACTATTATGAAAAAAATGTACTTAGTAACTGAACCATGAGACGTTTTCTGAAGGATACTGCCATCCCATCCATCGGCATTGCACAGAGAGGAGAAAGTGAAACACTGGCAAGTGGTAAGTTTTCAGTTATGTTTTTAGATGGAAGGCTGTATAGTATAGTGTAGTATAATCCTCAGCGGTCCCTGCATCCCATTTGATTGCTACGTTCACTTGCTGACTGGCGTTACATAATGTCACATGTTATTGTACTTAGTCTAGTGGTGATGATGGATTTTTCAAGAAAGCTGAGCAGTTTAGAAAATAGGTTACTATACTGCTCAATGTGAGCTTTTATTGGAAATGGAGCAGACACTGCTATGTGATGTCATCACAGTCTCATCTGTACTGTGCTGCTTCCTATGGAGCAGACACTGCTATGTGATGTCAGCACAGTCTCATCTGTACTCATGCTGCTTCCTATGGAGCAGACACTGCTATGTGATGTCAGCACAGTCTCCAGTATTACCATGTTGGCAGATTCCTTTCATCTGTTGTTTTATTATTTATGTTCGCATTGTAGAGAGAGAGAGAGAGAGAGAGAGAGAGAGAGAGAGAGAGAGAGAGAGAGAGAGAGAGAGAGAGAGAGAGGGGGGCGCTGATTAAGAGGTAAAGTGCCAGACAGCACAGAAAAACACCCCAAAAATGTGCATTGTGTGTGTGGTTGTGCCCCTCCAGAATTCTGGCTTGCATGACGCCCCTGCTACACCGTAATGGGATTGTTTCCCCCTGGTTCTCTCACCACCATCATCATCATCATCATCATCATCTCCTCTTCAGCTGCAGACCTCCTGTAATCATGCCTGGAAATGGGCCTGTTGCAGCGAGTCTGCTGGAAGAACTAGCTAAGAAAAGACCCAGGTGCCCCATGCTAATGATGCTGTGTACGATATGACCATACACAGGGTGGTGGGAATCAGATGGGCTTACTTCTCATACACCCTGTGAGCAATGACCATTATGATGTTCCAAATAGACCAATGAGTGGCTGTGCTTGTGACTGTTCTCACGCTCTAGGAAAACATGTGTCTTTTGATTATCCCCCTGCAGTGAGAATCATGTCGATGGCCTCAGAGGAATAGGAAAAAATACATATATTTTTGAGAAATCGTAGAGGAACACGCCAACATTATGCGAAATGCGCCTACCATCTTCTCAGACAATAAGTAGGCCATAAGGTGAAGCCTTAAAAGTGGCTAGAAAATGATTTTCATTTCCACATCTGGGGACTACATTCTGAATGCATTTTTCCATAGACAATACCATCATGGACATTGGGTTAAAAGTTCTCCGCAAGATATCCTGCCGAATTTTGGCAGGGGCCATAAATGTATGGAAATGAAAATTTTCAAATTTGTTGGGAAGACAAAATCTCTCTGAAATTGACATTTACACATGTACCTAAACATCTGAGTCAAATATTGGTGCATTAGTATACTTTAATGTAAATGTATACCATGATATGCAGTATGTATCAAAATGTACCTTGTGATTCCCAACCTGCAATATTAAAGATGCTGGTACAATTCTCTAAAGATTGAGGTTGTACACATAAAACAGTTCAGTGGATAGTATAATGAGAAAAAGAATAGACCCACACACATTTGATCAAGATGGTTAATCAATCAAAACACTACACAATCCCCTTAATTTGGAATAATGTCAAAAAGGTTACTCATTAACCTTTTTATTTTCCATTTAAAAACTAAATAAAACGCAGGTACAAAAATACAAACAAATCACACTATACCTACTGTATAACCCTAATCCCCTCACCATATACATCCAAACCCCAGTCCACACCCCCATCCAACACCCAACCCCTCATCCACTCACCACTATCATCTGAGTCATCATCCCATGTATCCCTATCCTCCGTTTCCTTAGAAACATTTGCACAGTTTTGGCATTGACATAGATCTGTACATGGCAGTTTTGCAGACACACAGGAACATCAACATTGTATTGCAATCTCAGAACTTTAGCATGTCTATTTTATCATGCCTATTTTATGTCTATTTTATGTGAAAAAAATTTTTTTATAGAAGTGCGGTACCACCGCATCCCGCAGTGATTAGCCACACACACAATGCAGTGAGAAAATGTCATACCGTGACAGCCCTAGCTAGATCTCTTAATATTTTCAAAAATAAGCTAAAAACTTACCTCTTCCCCATAGCCTTCTTGTAACTGAGGGGTACAATTCCCTGACTGTATTGAGAGTATGGTATTATTAAACCACTACTTAGTTATGTACTTTAATTACTGGCCATACAGTACATGATATATCTGGTGAACACCCACACAAGAATACGGCAATGACAAAGAAAGTTCTAGTTAGAGGTATTTATTATTATTAGAGCAGCAACGGTAGGTTACAGATTGAGAATTATAATTGCGCTTGTAAGGCGAAGAACACTTAAAGTAGGTCAAGAGCGTAAGTCCATGAGAATAGTAAGATGGGTATAACTGACGCCACCTGTAGCATAGTAATTGCATAAGGCACACTCGTAGTCAGCTGGAGACACTAGGGGGTTCCCTCCGGTTGTAAGCCGGCAGGGTAGAGGAATGTTCGGGAGCAAAGTCTGGATCAACGCGGAATAACGAGGCTCCAGATACAGGAGCCAGTGCAGTACTCCCTTGGTCCTTAGACAAAGCAACAGCTATAATCCAGTATGCACGACAGCATGGATGAAAGCTAGCCAGCCTCTGGTCCTAGAGGCGGGCTCGAGGATGCTCCTCACAGGGGTAGATCCCAAACGACAGTGGGGTAGACGGTTCTCTGCTCCAGCAGCCACGGTACCAAAGCAATATAATCCAGCCGGAAAAGGCTCTGCATTCGCCGGTGTAGGTTCTCCGGTGTACATATCCAACGGTTCTCGTCTAGGACTCCTCGGGTGGTGGCGCGAGTTTAGGCCGCCCAGCCTGGATAAGTGCACTAGCTATAGGTACGACGAACCGGTGGTAATGCTGGTCACTGTAGAACGGTAGCCGCACGATACACTATAAATAATAGACTATTACTTCGCAATAGAATAAGTCGAACTCGACGATACGGCGTTAAACTCTGACACTTTAGCTATATATTCGCACGCGGTTCTCAAGGCTCTATTCAGGGGCAAAGAGGCCCACTTCACGGCACGTTGTATCGTGGTGAAGGCTTCAACGTTTTAGGATACTCTACTGCTGTATCCACCTGCGACGTATTTATACGTAAGGTGAATAATCTAGTGCCAACCTCAGTTCTGTCTCGTATTACTGCGCAAACCTGGACATGTTGAGACATGCCTTGGCGTTGTCTTTGAACTTGCCATTGGGGGTATGGCCGTTGGCGCCTAGGGGTCGCTGTCCAATAGGAGAACGAGTATTATGGTCTGGTTTGTACCTAGGTAAAGGGATATTCCGTGTATATATACAAAGAATATACAAGGGGTATCAAACGATATACAAATATTATACATGGGATCTCAAGCAATAAATATATATATTCGGTTTAATCTGACCCTTTGTAACACTTCTAATACACCCCGCTGTTAGCACTATTTTACTCTGTCCATTCTATTGCATAATTTTACTATCTATTCTATTCTACTATTCTATTATTGCACTGTATTATTTTACTCTGTCTATTGCTTTTTATTACAGGTTCAAAACTGTCAGGTATTAAACTGTGTGGGTATCAAACAAGAGACTGTCAACTGTGTAGGACCCAGGCCTAGAACTGCACCCTGAGAGAGGGAACTGCACCTTGAGAGGGAGGTTTGCCCTGGGTGGGAGGTTCAAAGGGTCAAAGTGGGTATAAAACAGGAGGGAAGACTGTCAAGTTTTAAACTGTGGATACCAAACAGAGAAGGTAAAGATGACTTTTAACTGTTGAACAGTAATCAGAACTATTTTATTGCACTGTAAAATATATATATTTTTTAATCTATTCTATTCTACAATTTTATTGCACTGCACTATTGCACTATTTTACTCTGTCTATTTTATCTTACTCTTTTTATTGTCTATTTAAAACTGAATCAAACCATAAACAAGGTGGCCTGTTGGGATGTTAGATCCTAATGTAAAAAACTGTGATTTTATATGTCTGCACTTTATGTGCTCATTTTATGCCTGTCTTTTTTCTGTTGTGAAGCACTTTGAGCTGCCGTTTCTGTATGAAAGGTGCTATACAAATAAAGTTTATTAGTATTATTATTATTATTATTATTTTAGTACCTGTTTATTATGTCTATTTTATTATTTAGTATTATTGCACAATCAAAGCGGTCATGGCCACCCACATTTCACTGTATGCCCTGGTATGTATGTGACAAATAAACCTCTTGAATCTTGAATCTTGAATCTTCCTGTCTCACATTTGCGTTGTTTGCAACCGCAGTGGACTACCTGCAACACACTATCAGGGGCCGGATTTGTAGTCATCCAGGTCACTGTTAACTCCCCATCCTCGACGTGCCACCGGGTGATGGGGCACACATTACAGCTTTCAATTAATGTCTCATTATAGCTGCTTGGTAATTTGCCATTTTGCAGTGTTGGTACAAGGCGTCACTTGTCTGGGGCATAGAGAGTTATATGCCCCTGCGGGCAAGGGTGACCACACTAACCAGCTAAGTAAAGGGTCAGATGCATTGGTTGACTGTGACAGACTCATCAGTAGTTTATTTGTTTGCTGCAACTGTGGGGGTTCTTCTAAGGTCCAGTTGTTGCAAATGATTTAGTCAAGAATCTGGTGTACTCTCTGTAACAGGACTTCCAAGGCCACAGTCTTTTTCTTGGATATGCAAAATAATGCTGGTGTCTTGCTTCATCTGGGCAGCTTTCAGCAACCGGCCTTTAAATAAAATTGGAGTGTGTGTTGTGACTGAGAATGTCTTTGATTGTATTTGATAATTAACTCAACAAGCAGGCCTGTGGCCTCACTCACCCCCCCCCCCCACACACACACAGGGGTCAGCAACCTTTACTATCAAAAGAGCCACTTTTCCCCCGTCCCACAAAATAAAATGCTCAGGGAGCCGCACAACCTATTTACCCTTAAAATAAAGCTAACACAGTGTATAACGTTTTATATATCCCCAAGCATACCCCATATTTAGCATAAAACGCCTGACAATTGTATAAGTAATTTGTGATTTATTATACTTTATACTTATAGCACACAATTTGTTGCATTAATGGGATTATAAAGCAACAAAAAGAAAAATGTTGACTTTTTATTGCTGTTTTTACCTGTTATAACAAAGGAAAACCTCAAACTCTTATGAAGAGGAGAAAAAATACTGGCTGTGTAGACCTATTTTTAAATAAAACACAGAAGAGGAGACAAAACTGCTTATAACCGGGGCAGAGAGTCAGGAAACATGGAAGAGTACAAGACAACAGTCTACACTCTGCGCAAGGCTGTCAAACTTGCTAAGAGGACGTATGCCGACAAGATGGAGGCACAAATGGCACAGAATGACACAAGAGGCTTATGGCAGGGACTGAGGGCTATAACTGACTACAAAGTCAGCGCCCCCTCAATGGGGAGCGACAACGCCTCCCTTGCGGACCAGCTCAACACCTTCTATGCGCGGTTTGGTGCAAACAGTGGCACTGCTAGCCCAACGGCTAGTGACGTCACTGGTGCGCCGGCTGTTGTGGAGGGGGGGGGGGGCATCCGCGGGGGGGGGGGGACGACGACGCTCTCTCATTGACGGTACACAGTGTGAGAAGAGCATTTATGCAGGTGAACACCAGGAAGGCTGCTGGCCCAGATGGTATAACAGGACGCATACTTAAGTCCTGTGCCAACCAGCTTGCCCCAGTGTTCACCGCCATATTTAATCAATCCCTGGCGGAGTCGGTGGTCCCTGCCTGCTTCAAGATGTCTACCATCATCCCTGTACCGAAGAAACCCTCCCCAACATGTCCAAATGACTACAGACCGGTGGCACTCACCTCTGTGGTCATGAAATGTTTTGAGAGGCTGGTCAAGGACCACATTTGTGCCTCCCTCCCCAGTGATATGGACCCTATGCAATTTGCATACAGGACAAACAGGTCCACTGACGACGCGGTCTCCCAGGTACTGCACAGCACCCTCTCCCACCTTGACCGTCAGAAGGGGGGCTATGTGAGACTGTTGTTCATTGACTACAGCTCAGCGTTCAACACCATAGTCCCCACCAGACTGGTGGACAAGCTGATCGAGCTGGGTCTGAGCTCCGCCCTGAGCGCCTGGGTACTGGACTTTCTGAGTGACACTGAGCATCGGGTCCCCCCAGGGCTGTGTTCTAAGCCCCCTGCTGTACTCACTCTACACACACGACTGTGTGGCCAAGTTCAGCTCCAACTCCATAGTGAAGTTCGCAGACGACACGGTGGTGGTGGGGCTGATCTCGGACAACGACGAGAAGGCCTACCGGGAGGAGGTTGAGGTACTGGAACGCTGGTGCCAGGACAACAGCCTGCTCCTGAACATTGGTAAAACCAAGGAGCTGATCGTGGATTATAGGAGAGGACAGCAGGAGACACACACATCACTGATGATTAACGGGGCTACCGTGGACAGGGTGAGCAGCTTTAAGTACCTGGGCAGTGGCGGACTGGCCATCGGGACGTTCGGGACGAATCCCGATGGGCCGGAACCAAAGTGGGCTGGTCCAAAAAAAAAAAAAAAAAATTAATTTTTTTTTTTTTTACTTTTTTTTGTTTTTAACTTTTTTTTTTGGGCCAGTGTGTGGGCCAGTGTGTGGGCCACTAATGTGGGCCGGTGTGTGGGCCAGTGTGTGGGCCAGTGTGTGGGCCAGTGTGTGAGTCGGTGTGTGGGCCACTAATGTGGGCCGGTGTGTGGGCCGGTGTGTGGGCCAGTGTGTGAGTCGGTGTGTGGGCCACTAATGTGGGCCAGTCTGTGGGCCGGTGTGTGGGCCAGTGTGTGAGTCGGTGTGTGGGCCACTAATGTGGGCCAGTGTGTGGGCCGGTGTGTGGGCCAGTGTGTGAGTCGGTGTGTGGGCCAGTGTGTGGGCCAGTGTGTGGGCCGGTGTGTGGGCCAGTATGTGGGACGGTGTGTGGGCCGGTGTGTGGGCCAGTATGTGGGCCAGTCTGTGGGCCGGTGTGTGGGCCGGTGTGTGAGTCGGTGTGTGGGCCAGTGTGTGAGTCGGTGTGTGGGCCACTAATGTGGGCCAGTCTGTGGGCCGGTGTGTGGGCCAGTGTGTGAGTCGGTGTGTGGGCCACTAATGTGGGCCAGTGTGTGGGCCGGTGTGTGGGCCAGTGTGTGAGTCGGTGTGTGGGCCGGTGTGTGGGCCAGTGTGTGGGCCAGTATGTGGGACGGTGTGTGGGCCGGTGTGTGGGCCAGTATGTGGGCCAGTCTGTGGGCCGGTGTGTGGGCCGGTGTGTGAGTCGGTGTGTGGGCCACTAATGTGGGCCAGTGTGTGTGCCGGTGTGTGGGCCAGTGTGTGAGTCGGTGTGTGGGTCGGTGTGTGGGCCGGTGTGTGGGCCGGTGTGTGGGCCGGTGTGTGGGCCGGTGTGTGGGCCGGTGTGTGGGCCAGTATGTGGGCCAGTCTGTGGGCCGGTGTGTGGGCCACTAATGTGGGGCAGTATGTGGGCCGGTGTGTGGGCCGGTGTGTGGGCCAGTGTGTGGGCCGGTGTGTGGGCCAGTGTGTGGGCCAGTGTGTGGGCCGGTGTAGTGTGTGGGCTAGTGTGTGGGCCGTATGTGGGCCGGTGTGTGGGCCATTATGTGGGCCGGTGTGTGGGCCAGTGTGTGGGCCTGCAATAAAACAATAAACAAGTTGCATAAACTAAATCAGATAAAAAATGATCACAGTTCTGGTTTGCATTAAGATGCAGTTTAAGATGGGTCTTGAACATGGAGTATGTAGGGCACTCTCTAATCACAACTGGTAGGCTATTCCAGTAGTTATCACTTTTAACAGAGAACACAGTTTTTGCAATGGTAGTATACCGAAAAGGCACCTTACAGTCCCCTCTACTGATGGCCCTGGTGGTAATGCCAGTGTCTGCTTTCTGTTGGATGAACTCATTCAATGGGGGAGGGGCAAGTCCATGCAGAACCTTGTACATGAAGCAAGTATATTTGAAAACTTGGAAATTCTCGAAACTTAGCATGTTATGTTTTTCTAAAACATTACAGTGATGAAATGAAATTGGTTTCCTATCAAATACTTTTATGGCTTTTTTGTAGAGTAATTCTATTGGTGTAAGAGTAGTGACATATGAAAGAGACCAGTTGATAAAACAGTACTCGATGTGTGATAAAATCATTGAATGCAGAAACATCCTTGCAGCATTAACTGGCAGGCAGGGCCTGATCTGCCTGAAGTTTTCGATGTTAAACTTGACTGTGTTTGTCACTTTTTTCACATTACTTTTTGAAGGTCAATGTAGAGTCCAATGTGACCCCAAGATACTTGAATTAATGTACAATGTCCAGCTCCGCCTCTCCCAGAAACACATTAGAGTGAGTGACCTCTACTGGTGACTTTGTGAACATCATACACACTGTTTTCTTGGTGTTAAGTGAAAGACATGCTTTTGTTAGCCAGTCTTGAATGAGACATGAGACATCAGTGAATGAGATTCACGTTTCCTCCCAACCGCGAGTAGGCCTAGAAGCGCAGAAATGGAGAATGCAAAAAAAGAAAGGGTGGAGCTGAAAAAGCTAGAATTGCTAGTAAAAGACGCAGAACAATGTTCTAAAATTACAGACATGTTTAGTAGAGGAAGGGCTGGCGTTAGAGTAGCTGCTGCTGCTAATGATGATGAAGTTCAAGTGGAAGGAACCAACAGTAACATGACAGGTGTGTGCAGTAGCCTAGTGCATATTCTACTGTTGGTGTGTGCCGGTTCATGAGGGCTAGCTAGCCTATACTAGTTCTTGCAGTGATTTCAGTCATTCTATTACAAGACAATGTGCTTTCCGTATTCCTGATTCCTTACAGCACGTGGACGTAAATAGTCGTGACTCGTGACGTTTTTTCTCTGACTAAAAGTTTAGTTAGCAATGTTAGGACTAGTGCCCACCACAGCATCAGAAGCTAAAGTGCTAACCTAGAGAGCCAATCAGAACCTAGGACGGGCTGCAAATTAATTGGCTACTAATATTATAATAGTAAATACTAAAATAAAATACTATTATGTTCCCTTTAAAATTTTCATGTTGATATAATATTGGTAATCTAATTGATTGAATTGATTAGTTGCCATTTTACATGCTTAAATAAGATGTACCTTAGAATTCCCAACAGTTAGCCATGTTCTCGATTAGTCTCATCTACATGTTTGTAGATAACCACAGCTAACTAGCTTAAGCTAACAACTAGGTCAACTACTACCCCGTAGTTAAACAAATGTGATTGCATATAACAGCTAACTGCTACAGCTAAGTTGGTAGTTAGCCTATTCCATTAATGTTGAATGTATTTATGAAGGTTGTTGATGGTGGTTGGCGCTGAATAGCAGACATGATTCCGTCAGTCTGCCACAGGGAAGCTGTGTTTGCTGATGCTGCTCACAACCACCAGTAGCGTATGACTGTGTATGTATGTGTACTGTATGTGTGAGTGTGAATGCTTGATGGTTTCTGTGAAGCGCTTTGTGGAACAATGCTGATATACAGTTAAGAATGAGTAATTCGCTTTTGGTTTTTAAGAAAATGGTTTGTAAAGCTATTTTTGAAAACTACAAGGGTGAATAATACTGTTTTATTTGCTATTTTCTTTTAGAATACTGTTTTGGAGTCTTAATTTTTTAAATTTTTGTTAAGAATATAGGACAGGCATAGGCTATATAAGCATTGCTTCAGTCTGTACCTTCTCAGTCACTGTAAAATCAAATATTGTTAAATGATGGTGTATATTGTATTGTGTGAGATGATGACTGAATAAACTACTACTACTACTACTACTACTACTACTACTACTACTACTACTACTACTACTACTACTACTACTACTACTACTACTACTACTACTACTACTACTACTACTACTACTACTACTACTACTACTTTGGGTGTTTTCAAAAGGCTGAAAAACGCTGTATGAATTCAAGCCATTATTATTGATTGCTGATGTTCTTCTTATGCAGTTGACTCTGAGGAAAGAGAGAGCACCCAGTCCAGCACAACTGACCCTGAGGGGAGAGAGAGAGCCCAGTCCAGACAGACACACAGACACACAGAGAGAGACAGAGAGAGAGACACAGAGAGAGACACACAGAGAGAGGGAGAGACACAGAGAGAGAGAGACACACACACACACACACACACAGAGACACATACACAGAGAGAGAGAGAGAGAGAGAGAGAGAGAGAGAGAGAGAGAGAGAGAGAGAGAGAGAGAGAGAGAGAGAGAGAGAGAGAGAGAGAGAGAGAGAGAGAGAGAGAGAGAGAGAGAGAGAAAACAAGCTCTTGGAATGGGTGTCTGGGAGGAAGTGGGGGGTCTTTCGATGTTGATTAAACGGCAAGCAACTAATGTCATGAGTGCCAAATTAAAGGACAATAAATCCAATCTAACTGAAATTGTGTAGCACAGACCTTTTCTATGGATCAAAACCTCAATATTATTATGGTGTAGTTAATACTTCATGTATCCTTAATCCCTAGGCTAATGAGGCACTAAGATGTTAGTAAAAAAAAAAACATATGCCAATGACAGGAAGTAACGGTATATGTATGTGTGTCTCTGTGTGTGTGTGTGTGCACTGTGCATGAGTGCACATCTAGGGGCGGTGTGTAGATTTGGTCTCCCTGATGTTGACTCCTTAGCCACAGCCTTGGGTTGTTTAATACTGGACAAGTGTTTCATAACGGCCGTTGTGTGGGCCGGTTTTGGGGCCGGTGCGTGGGCTGGTGCGTCTGAATGTCCCGGGCTGAATTTGTGTCCCAGTCCGCCAATGTACCTGGGGGTCCACATCTCAGAGGATCTGACATGGTCAACACACATAGACACAGTAGTAAAGAAGGCGAAACAGCGCCTCTACCACCTGAGACAGTTAAGGAAGTTCAGAGTATCGGGGAAGATACTCCAGTCCTTCTACTCAGGAGCTGTAGAGAGCATCTTGACTGGAAACATCACTGCCTGGTATGGAAACAGCACGGCACAAGACAAGAAGGCCCTACAGAGAGTGGTGCGCCACCTGCAGGTTCTATACAACAAGAGGTGCAAATCCAGAGCCTGCAGGATAATGAAAGACCCTCACCACCCCAATAACAGCCTGTTCCAGCTGCTGAGGTCAGGCAGACGCCTGCGAACCCCAGCTACTAGGACAGAGAGGCTTAGGCTCAGCTTCTTCCCCCAGGCCATCAGAGTCCTGAACAATGAACACTGAGTACCACTGTAACACTTTAGCATGAGCGGGCACACACTCAGGCCGCACGCACCCCACTTATTGCCAAAAGGAAAGGCCACTTTAAATTAGTATTAGCAACAGTAACAGTGTATTGCACTACTATTACTACTACTGTTAACTGTTAACTGTTACCCGTTATTGCACAAATTTATTGTTACCTGCTACCTGTTATTGCACAATTTTATTGCACACATTTTTGTATTGGATTCTATTATGTGTTGTACCAATTGCACATCGTTGCGGGCAAGACCACCCGCATTTCATTGTATATCCGTATGCCGTGACAAATAAAACTCTTGACTTGACTTGACAAAACACTGGTGTCTGTAGACCGACTTTGAAATAAAACCCTGAACTATTCAGGTATATTTGAGTCCTTCCCTTATTTGTGGAACATTTATAAAATAAAAAATAGTCCACTTTGAAAAAATACTACCATGTGTAGACCTACTTTGAAATAAAACACAGAAAAGGAGAAAAAACACTGGCATCTGTAGACCTACTTTGAAATTAAACCCTGAACTATGCAGCTCTATTAGAGTCCTTCCCTTATTTGTGGAAAATCTATAAAATAAAAAGTGAATTTTTCGTAGTTCGCAGATTTCGCACCACATATCAGGCATACAGGTAAGCCTTTTGTTGACTAAATATCTTAGTTGATGAAATATCTTTTCATTTCAGTGTCACAGTATGACATCGATCTCCAAAATAAGAAAAGATTTTTTTTATTTTTATTTTTTTTTGGCCAGGGAGCCGCAGCTGATTGGCAAAAGAGCCGCATGCGGCCTCGGAGCCGCAGGTTGCAGACCCCTGCACTAGGACAATAGAGCTACAGCATGCACCCCTCCACCAGTAACAATAAAACTAGATGGCTTACAGTATCTGAAGAAAACTAGAATGCTAGTTATGTAAACTAAAAACACAGCTAAACTGTCTCTCAGCACAGCATCAAATAGTGTATTTTCATATTAGTGTAGCTAGGCATATTTTTCATACCGGCAGACACGGTTTCTGCCATGGTCCCTCTTGCGTTTGCCTTTCACAGTCACATACCATTTTCTTGTAAATTATGCACAAGACTGGAAGTACAGGGCTGGCAAAAGCTGGTAGGCCTGTCCTAGATCGAAGTTCTTTCAGAGGACTTTTACTTCTCACCTGGCAAGTTAAGCCGTTCGACGCAGTTTATATATGTATCCCACCGTGTCTGTGTAACATCTTGTACACTTTCTTTCTGAACGGACGTGAGATGCATATAACATTGTTTAGAAACCTTTTTGCGAACTTTAGAATGTGTTTTTTGTACATTTTCGTCCTCTTCTGTACTCGTCGAGATGTAATGTTACTCCGTGGATGTCATGCTAGCCTGAGTGTTTACACAAATTTGTTGTCGTCCGACATCCGTATCCTGGCAACAAATTGGCTGCTATTGGTCGAGCGCAAGACACGTGACAGAACTCGCACCACTTACATGAAATGCTAATTCCTGAAAAGCTGAGTTATAGGGCGCTACGTGAATTCTGCTATAAGCGTTGGCGTTTCTTGCCTGGACATGCTACTATTTCCAAATCAAATGTATATACTAGGTATTATGTTTCATCATGAATGCATGAAAGGGGGGGGGGTCGTTTTTTGATGCTTTGATAGCCAGTAATAACTTTAACTTTAATAATAACTTTATTTGTATAGCACTTTTCATACAGAGGTTGCAGTTCAAAGTGCTTCACAACAGTAAAAAATACAGGCATAAGCGAGCATAAATATTTTTTTTTAAATACAAAGAGATAGAGAGGTAGCAAGGTAAGGCAAATCACAGTTCTTCAGTAATACAAATAATAAAATAGAATAGATTAGATAGAGTAAAAAAGTGCGGTTTGATTCAGTTTAAAATAGGCTAAAAATAATCAAATAGAACGGACAGTAAAAAAGTGTGATAAGATTGTTGAATAAAAAATATATAACAACAGAGCAGTGTATCGCTCTTAGTACTTTGAGTTTCTTTACAAAGTTCTAACATACAACAGAGCATCGCTCTAACATACAACAGAGCAGTGCATCGCTCTTAACACTTTGAGTTTCTTTACAAAGTTCTAACATACAACAGAGCATCGCTCTAACATACAACAGAGCAGTCCGTCGCTCTAACATACAACAGAGCAGTCCATCGCTCTAACATACAACAGAGCAGTCCGTCGCTCTAACATACAACAGAGCAGTCCGTCGCTCTAACATACAACAGAGCAGTCCGTCGCTCTAACATACAACAGGGCAGTCCATCGCTCTAACATACAACAGAGCAGTCCATCGCTCTTAACACTTTGAGTTTCTTTACAAAGTACAGTTCTAAATTACCTTTTAGAACAACAGAGCAGTGCGTCGCTCACAACAACAGAGCATCGCTCTTAACTTTGAGTTTCTTTACAAAGTTCAGTTTTGAATTACAACAGAGCAGTGCTCTTAAATGACAGTGCATAGGAGGTAGTGAGATATAATTAGCATAGAACCGACATATGAATTTGATTGGAAGTGTATGAAAGTAGGTAGGGTAAGAATAGTGCAGGTAAGGTACAATTTGTCAGGATATCCCTGATGTTTCATTGAAATGCCTGAGCAAAGAGATTTTAAGCTGTCTTTTGAAGATGTCTAGCGAGTTGGCTTCCCTGGTGTTTTGGGGTAGTTTGTTCCACAGTTTTGGGGCATAGTTGATAATGTTATAAAAAAATATATATATTACCGATCCTCTTTTGACTGTTTGTGGGAGTCTCTAGTAGTCCAGTAGCTGATGATCGCAGTGTTCTTGCTGGCCTGTAATTTATTAGAGTGTTGGCGATGTAGCTAGGTCCCTGTCCATTTAGAGCTTTGTATGTAAGGAGAAGGACCTTAGTCAATTCTAAATGTTACAGGAAGCCAGTGTAAAGCAGCTAAGACTGGACTAATGTGCTCTCTCCTTTTGGTTCTAGTTAGCAGTCGGGCTGCAGAGTTTTGGATTAGCTGAAGCCTCTCTGTTGTTTTCTTAGGGAGACCTGTGAAAATTGCATTACAGTAGTCTAACCGGCTAGATATGAATGCATGAATTAGCTTCTCAGCATCGTTTTGATTAATAAATGGTTGTACTTTTGCTATATTTCTGAGATGGAAGAACGATGTTTTCGTCACTTTGTTAATATGAGAATTGAAGTTCAGTTCTGAATCTATGATAACCCCGAGACTAGTGACCTCAGATTTGATCCAAGGGGTTAGTCCTCCCAGGTTCTTTATTAACGTTTATTTTTTAGTTTTGGGGCCGATAATTAATGGCATTTGTTTTGAACGCCACACACGCAGATCAGCTGGATCAATATGAAATCATTGTATAGGATTAAGGTGGAATTGATAGTCCTTAGCTTTGATCGGGGTTATTCCAAAAAGAATATTCCAATTGTCTGATCGCGATTTCCAGTATTGATGTCCATCTGGTCCTGGACATAATTTGGCACAACTTATGGATCGAGTGTGCTAGATGCGTTTCGAAGTGGTCAGATGAAGCGATTTACTTGGCTCCGTCTAAATTCTGTGCCCGGAGGGGTTTAGATGTAACACACGGTGAGAAATAAGGTTTCAAAGGGTGGGCGATACTGCCACCTAGCAGGATGTGGCCGGTATTGCACTTTGTGGATCTCAGAATGATTTCCTATGGGGACACCGAGGTCCGTGAACCTGTAATGAATAAAAATATTGAATAAAAGAAAAAACAACCAAAACCTGAGAAATCTCGGGTCTGGCGCTCAACCGCTGGCGAGTTAACCCGGGATATCTCGGGTCTGGCGCCGAATGTGTTAAAAGACAAACATATTTGTCAAGATATGTACTTCTTGTTTACGATGCGTTTTTCAGAAATGTTATTTGGAAAATAGGCTTGGCCTATTTGAATGAATGATTTTATTTTATTTTGGTCTTCTTTTACAAAGCATAGTAGTAGAACATAAAAAATTTAAAATTTAATTTAAATGACCGAAAAAGGTGTAGGCTGAAGCCGAGGCTTATAATTGCCTATCCTTTTTACATTACATTATTTACACACAAAAAAATACAAAAAAGAAACATAATTCAGTACATTTAGCAAAGGTTACAAACGTTTCATAGTTTTATGTACAAAACATATACACATTTATTCTTGTTTTTTATTTATTTTTATTTTTATATATATATATTTATGTTTTTTCTTTTTCTTTTTCTTTTATTTATTTATATTTTTGTCACTATTTGAATACAGTTATGTTATAGATAAAATATAATTAGGATAATAATGAGGTTTTATATTTATGTATCACCTTATATTTGAGTAATTTCTTGAAAGTATACAGCAAACTACACATTTTTACTTCTTTGTCAAAGTTATTCCATAGTTTTGCCCCTTTAACAGATATACATCGACTTTTTATATTTGTCCTTGCCTTTGCGATATTGAATACACAAGTTCCCCTAAGTCTATACCGGCTCTCTCTAGTCTGGAACAACTCCTGAATGCAACTTGGAAGTGAGTGCTTATGTGCATTGTACATTATTATTGCAGTGCTAAGATCGACAAGATCTTCCAATTTTAAGGTATTTGATTTAATAAAGAGTGCATTTGTCGTTTCATAGTAATCAGCTTGATTCACAATTCTTATGGCTTTCTTCTGCATTATGAAAATTGTATTAGTGTTTGTTTTATATGTGTTTCCCCATACCTCCACACAGTAGGTTATGTATGGGACTATGAGCGAACAGTACAACAAATGGAGTGAGTTATTTTTTAAGATATATTTCATTTTATATAATATTGCAATGGTTTTGGATATTTTTCTTTTTACGTTTTTTATACGTGATTTCCAGTTTAGTTTCTCGTCAATTGTCACTCCCAAAATTTATTTTCATACACACGTTCAATTTCAACATCACCAATCATTAATTTAACTATTATTTTATATAATATTACGATTATTCGTTTTTCGATTGCCAAAGATTATATAGTTTGTTTTGTTTAGATTCAGTGACAACTTATTTATGTAAAACCACTTTTTTAGTGACACTACTGGCAAGTATTTCATACAACTTAATATCCAAAAACTGTGGAATGTTTTGCAGTTCAAAGCATTTAAGAAGGCAAAGAAGAGATCTGCAAAACTAGATGAATCAGAAATCAGCCCCACGCACAGTCCATAGGAAATAAAAAAAATGCAGAACAAGATGAGTGAAGAGAGAGAGCAGGATGGGTGGAGGAATGTGGATAGATGTATAAATGTGATCATGGTATCAGAGGTCAGTGTGGAGGTGTGGTTCAGAGAGAGAAGCACATGCTAATTGCCCAGAGCTTGATGCTATCACAAACAGATTGGCTGACACCAGTGTATTATGTAATTGAATGAGGCTGATTAATTCAGCAGTGAGGTAAATGGTGTCCTCTCTGAGACACTAGAAAGCCACTCTCCAGGGCATTTACAACAAGCGGTGCATGGGTAAGGCTAAGAGAATTATCAAAGACTCCAGCCACCCAAACAACTGCCTCTTTGAACTGCTGCGGTCAGGCAAGCGATACCGGAGTCTCATGGCAAGCACAGAGAGACTAAGAAGAAGCTTCTATCCCCAGGCCATCAGGATGCTCAACGAACAATAACACTATGCAACAACCATCAAATGCACTCACAGCACACACATCCACACGCACACACTCACTTTAAACAAACAACTCACTGCACCCACTTTAGAACACCTAAACACACTTTATATTTATTGGTAAAGAATTTGCACTACAACCCATACCTCATTACACCTTACTGTAAATTGTACCTAAATTGTACCTCATCCCATTTCTGCTTTGCACTGTATAGTATATTGTATATTATTATATTGTATAGTATATTGTATAGTAACTCAGTTACTTCTACTCTGCATTGAACATTGTATATATGTACATACTGAACACTTGTGTCTACGTACTTGACTTCTATTTTATACTTGCTATACTTATTTTATACTTATCTATTTTTGTCTAGCACAGTCTCTGGAGCGTAACAGAAAGAAGCATTTTGTATAAAAGTATTCTGTACTTCTGTATGACAACTAATAAAGAAACTTGAACTTGAACTTGAAGCCCTCTACTATCTCATCAAGAGGATTTACAGTATATTTTACAGGGCAGTGGCTAGTTCTAGCGGAAGCCAAACTAGAATGGAGAAGTAAGACAACGCCTTCCCTCCACTAGTCTGAGGGTCCACCTTGGGCAAGTGTTAGTACCCTCTCTAGCCTCCCTATAGGGATACAGGGTGCAGCACTGGCTTGTGTGTGTGCGTACTGTGTAGGGATACGCAAAGGCTGAGGGAGAAAACCCTGAAAGAAAACCGCACTGCCTTGAGTGTATAGGAATAAGCAAAGGTTAGGTGCTCACCGACAATGGGGTTACCTGTAAGGAAGGGCATCCGAGGTATAAAAATGTGCTACAAACCAAAAATGATGACTCCAGTGGCGTGGAGTCATCGCTCATCCAACCTCACTGTAGTGGGAAAATAGGGACGTAAAACGAAGATGATGATGATGATGATGATGATGATGATGATGATGATGATGATGTAGTTACTAGTAGCCTACTTTTCAGATGGTAAAATCTCTTACTGTTATGAACTAATATTAAATTAAGCAAGGTTGATATTAGATGTACTCTGGCTACACAGTTTTATAATGACTCTCAAACATTACTCTTTATCAGACATTCATTTAGATTAAAAACAAAAAACGAAATGTAATAATAGAAATGAAAGAAAGTTGTGTCGAATATGCTTCACACACTGATAGGAACTTCATAAAATTAAGATAAGATCTTCCTTTATTGATCCCCTGGGGGAAATTCAGGCATCATAGCAGCATGGGGGAGGGGAGGTACAGGTAGTAAAAAAGCAGTGTAAACAATATAACAAATCAATATAATTAACTCTGGACATGTGCATATGGGAAACAAGGTGCAAGATGAGGGTATGCATATGTATGCCCTCTCAGTTATATTTTCCCTACAATAAATAGTTACAATATATAATCTAATAAACCAATAATCTAAATCTAATCTAATATATAATAATAAAAAAACGAAATGCTAAAATGCTAAATATGCAATATATAATCTAATAATCCAATAATCTAAATCTAATATATAATCTAAAAATGCTAAATGCTAAAATGCTAAATATATGATATGATGAAGTATACAGTATTCACATAAGGTGCGGTATGCATAAGGTAGTATATTGTCCTTTTGGGTGGGAGTCAGCTACTATGGTTCCTAGTAGTTGGATGTCTGGCAGCAGTCTCTGCCCACTGTTGTGGAGCCTGATGGCCGCTGGTATGAAGGACTGGCCGAGGCTGTTAGTTGAGTGTCGGGGGGTATGAGTCTGTGACTGAACGTGCTTCTCATCTTGACTAGCTCATCGTAGAAGGGGTGGGAGGGATTCTCCAGGAGAGCGGCCAGCTTCCTTCTCATTCTGCTGCAGGGTCTGTGGAAGCAGGTGCCCTTGTGAAACTGTGTAACATCCCTCAGTAGTCCACTGGAGGGTGCTAGAGCCAGACAAAAGTCCCATCTCAGCGGTAGTGCTGTGTGGGGGCATCCTTACTAATGAACAACGCCTAATTAATTGGTCTCAAAAACACATTGACAGAGATAACGCCCGTTATAAAACAATTTGATTATTATGTGCATGCATTATACACAGCACAGACCTAGCTGATCAGAGCTATAGTTGTACTGTAGACAGAATGTCACCCTCCTCAGTAGGAAAAAACAGTAATGAGGATGGAGGTAATAACCCACCCAAGTTCATAATTGCACGTGATCTACGATGATTCGCACATTAAGGATTAGCTGGTCGAGGCCCAAGGACACGCCGTTGACTTATGAAGCATGTGAGAATCCAGAATGAGAATAGAATTAAACCACCCCTCCAAAATAAAATAGTAAATCGTGGCGAATGATGTATGACTGTGTCAGAATCCTAGCTGGAGGATTTGCCCTACTGTACTTACCAGCACAGTGTTTGTCAGTAAAAGTCATTGGGTCAGATAATTGAGTAAAAAGAGACAGATGGTGGCAGCATTTACTGCTGATTACATGCAGGTCATAAACTGCCTTTCAACAGTGGGGGGGGGGGGGGGGGTCCGAGCCAAGCCAATAAAACTGACAGCCTGAATCTTGAAGGGAATAGTCAGGCAGGAGACCCGAGGGAGGGGGGGCCCCCCTCAGTAGGCCCCCGTGATCCAGATGTACAATTATGTAAACCTTACGGTAGGAGATAAGAGAGATCGGTGTAATGTCAACTCTTGATTGGGGCATCTGCCAGGTGCCTAAAATGTAAACGAATCTCATGTAAGGAGAGGAAAGGAAATGTCCATAATACTGCGTTTGGTGTGTTCTGGGTTCTTCCTGTTCCAGTACAGATAGCCCTCGGGATGAAGTAGCTGCATAATCTCTCGTGAGCGGGTTACGGAGAAGAAAGTTCTCCTCAGTTGACTTGGCATATTGTAGCTATTGTAGCTCACTCAGCAAAATATTCCATATACCACCAAGTCCCCTATTGCATCAGAACTGCACCCACTGGCTATATATGCGCGGTGCAGTAAATATAAATAGTATTATGCTGATGTAGGGTCAAGCGCAGCATCGTGAAATGATACGAGGACATAGGAGGAGCAATGTTCCCCAGCAAACCTGCTGGACTATGCACAATGGATTATTCAGACAAATGGTTTAGCGCTGTACATCAGCTGAGATTTATGACCTCACAAGTCAGGAAGAAATATTCACACACAACCAGACACGCCACACAATTTACCATATTCACACAGCGGCCATTGTGCTCTCGTGTCATGCTCAGGTCGGGATTTCTGTCCATGGGAACAGGGTGGAAAGAAATCCCAACCAGAGCATGAAATAAGAGCAAATGGCAACCGTGGATCACTGTGCTTCAAACGGGACAATAAGGCCTGTTTGATTTCCATGCACTTTACCAATTATTCCCTATTTGTTTGGAGTCTGTAGGCTACACTTTGTACTTAATCAGAGTCAGTTGATGTACTGTAAAAAGGCCTATGGTTTATGCAGCAACAAAGCATTTCCAAGGAAAGACCAAATCTATGAAGGTTTCAACGTGCTGCAATGACTTGCCTTGGATTCTATTTATATTTGTGGAACGAGACTGTTCCATCCTACTCCACACTCTGTTGGAGGGCCGTGATTGTGTCTGCTTACCATGCATTTAGATTAGTCTGGTGTATTGGCTTGTCTGAGCACAGGGCCCGTAGACAGTGTTTACTGATCATACTGATGTATTTGTCTACCAACTCCACGAGACAGGCAATCAATATTCCAATTACAGGTGGACTCCCACTCTAGCATGCCGAGCAGAGCAGTGAACATCAATCAATATCTTTGTCAAAATGAATGCCACCATACGTACAAGGAGGGCCTGGGACAATATATGGGACCGAATGATCTAAAGCTCTATTTTATCAATACGTCAAATCATATCATTCGTCATCATATCAATTCATATTCAAAAACATTCTGAAACGTTTGAATAATATTCACAAGGCAGATATCTGTTAAATGAATTATAGACCGGGGAAGAGATATGAGGGATTCCTTCTTTCTTAATAGATAACTGTCTGTACTGTAGTATTATCTACACATAATGGTGTGTATAGTACAGAGTAGTATAGTGCATACAATTTCACATCATGCCATTATTACCTCTTGCGAGACCAAGGAGCGCTCACCTTGGAGGAAGCATCTGCTTAACATGCGTTTTTTATCTTTATAGCGTGTTTTATTTCATTACCATTAAGGAGCACTCCTGGTACGTTCCTCTTTACTGAGATAGGTTCCAGGGGAGCCGTAGGTGCCTCAATCAAGGGAGACACCCTAACATCTTACGACATGACGAGAATCACGGTCGTTGGGGTTGCTCTACCCCCGCGAGGCTGTAACCATACTCCTCTTCAAGGCAGTGAAATGGTATTCAGTTGTAACCTTCACAGAGGGCGACGGTGAGTGTAGCAGGGAGGATCTATGGCCAATGAGTTACTACCCCAACACACAATAGATATGATGGACCTTATAATATAATGCAGTATATAACATCTCATCATTTCCAAAGGTCCATAGGTGGTAAATGGGCGTGAAGCCACATCCTGTTGCCTGGGAGTATAGCGTAGACGTGCTGTTACCATGGTAGAGAAGGAATGTCCACTACCTTCTCATCAGAAGTGCTGTTACCATGGTAGAAGAGGAATGTCCACTACCTTCTCATCAGAAGTGCTGTTACCATGGTAGAGAAGGAATGTCCACTACCTTCTCATCAGAAGTGCTGTTACCATGGTAGAAGAGGAATGTCCACTACCTTCTCATCAGAAGTGCTGTTACCATGGTAGAGTAGAGGAGGAATGTCCACCACCTTCTCATCAGAAGTGCTGTTACCATGGTAGAGGAGGAATGTCCACTACCTTCTCATCAGACGTGCTGTTACCATGGTAGAGGAGGAATGTCCACTACCTTCTCATCAGACGTGCTGTTACCATGGTAGAGGAGGAATGTCCACTACCTTCTCATCAGACGTGCTGTTACCATGGTAGAGGAGGAATGTCCACTACCTTCTCATCAGAAGTGCTGTTACCATGGTAGAGGAGGAATGTCCACTACCTTCTCATCAGACGTGCTGTTACCATGGTAGAGGAGGAATGTCCACTACCTTCTCATCAGACGTACTGTTACCATGGTAGAGGAGGAATGTCCACTACCTTCTCATCAGACGTGCTGTTACCATGGTAGAGGAGGAATGTCCACTACCTTCTCATCCTGTTACCATGGTAGAGGAGGAATGTCCACTACCTTCTCATCAGAAGTGCTGTTACCATGGTAGAGGAGGAATGTCCACTACCTTCTCATCAGACGTGCTGTTACCATGGTAGAGGAGGAATGTCCACTACCTTCTCATCAGACGTGCTGTTACCATGGTAGAGGAGGAATGTCCACTACCTTCTCATCAGACGTGCTGTTACCATGGTAGAGGAGGAATGTCCACTACCTTCTCATCAGAAGTGACATGTGTCCGTTCGGCTCGGCTGCCTTGTAATGAGGGGATGGAGGCTCCTGATCTCTTCCAATTAGGACTGACTGGTCTGAACAATGAACATAAGCCAGTGGCCCTCCATCTCAATCACATCAGAGTCCCTCTCTTTGTCTCTGTCTATCTGTGTGTGCATGTGTGTGTGTCCCTCTCTCTCTCTCTCTCTCTCTCTCTCTCTCTCTCTCTCTCTCTTTCTCTCTCTCTACCCTATTGACACTGTGGTAAAGTGAGGAGATTCACCTGTCTGTGTGCCCAGAGGCAGTGTGCGAACCATATCATGGTCTTCGGGGGAGCTCATTATTTTTCATTATATAAAAAAAGCTCAGAGCGTTTTCCTGAGTCTCGCGACTGCCGTGGCTCTGCCACTTCCTCGATGTTGATTAGTCGGTCGAAAAGAGTTACCTTGATGAGCGCGCTCCTCTCCAAAAGTTGAACTAGTTTCAACTTTATGCCCCAAACGCTGCCACCGAGAGCGCATAAACGCGAGGCGCGGCGCTGGGAAAAGGGGCATGCCTGTCGCGCCTGTAGCATAGAAATGAATGACAGAAAGGAGCTGACAACTCATTAAATGTCCCCGGTCGACACAGGCCATAGGCTATAGGTATGAGTATTACAGAACCACACATAGTCCACACCACACAGGTGTCTAAATACACATGTTCAGATTAACCACTCTGATCCAACACTAAAATTCACACACAACAGTCCTATTTACACATAAACACACGGATGAACCAATACCAAACAACAAGTCCACGACCAAACACATCGAGTCTAACATTATTATAGTAGGCAAAAAAATGCAACATTATCGCCACCCACCTGTCCTGATGGTGAAGATCTGCCCAATTCTCAAAATCTGCATGCCACAGAAGTAGTCCCCGCAGCAGGCTGCTTCGCCTTCTTTGTAAAATCAAAATTGGTTAGAAGGCTTACTCCTTTGATATTTCGTTTAACTTTCGACATTATCCTGGATACCTGTATTTATTTATTTTAAACGGCGGGTGAAGTTTGATTTGTGCCTGCAGACTGCAGTGCAGCGCCGTCACGCTCCGAATGGTAAACGCAAGAATAGCATGCATGTTGCATGCGTATTACGAGTAGGGTATATCTGCAGTGCCGCAACCCCATAGATTTATGCTATTGTCTATTACGGTGAATTAGTGCGCAAATCATTAATCATGCATCAAAATAGCCTAATTTTATTATTATACACGATGATGACGATACAGAAAATTACAGACATTTTTTAAATGCATGGCAAAAATAGCATTTATTGTCGGTATTTTAGAGACCCCCCAAAAATTCACAAATCATGTTTTCAGGGGAGCTGGTGTCTGATCTAGGGCTCACCCAGCTCCCCCATGATTCGCACCCTGGCCCAGAGTCTGGGTCTCTGGGTGGAAGGTATAAAGTGGCCTACATTCACATTAGCATAACCAAGTCTCCTGGTTGCTTTTGATGTCACTAGTCCAAAGTGAGTGCTGTTCACGGTGTGTTTGTGTGTGTGTGTGGGTTTAACACTCTCTGATCACCAGACTATTGGCGTTCTACAATCCTGCTCAGCTGGGTGGATCGGACATTAATGGAGTCTGACTCTGCCCATTTGGTTTGTGTGATACCATCCATTTCCTCCCAGAGCTGCTGTGTGTGTGTGTGTGTGTGTGTGTGTGTGTGTGTGTGTGTGTGTGTGTGTGTGTGTGTGTGTGTTGGGGGTGTATATAAGAGGGTAGGCCAGCTCTGGCAGTCAAGATTCATTCATAATCATATGGATCATCTCAATTGCTGTGTGGCCATCTCTCTCTCTCTTCCACTCTCCCCAGGCACAGACTGTCCTCCACTTTAATGTTGATTAGTAGAGTGTGAAGGAAAGTGCAAACAACCAAAGGCACTGCTCCCGTTGGATAAATATTTGTTGTCCTTGTTTGTATAGTGAAGATCGCTCTGCCTACACAAACAGTGGTATTTCCTAATGACCCCATGTTTGCTCCCACTGTGAGCTGTGCATTATCACATTCATAACCGCTCATGGGGACTCTCTGTGCTGATTCCACACAAAGGGGAAACTTGCACATGCAGCATTTTGTTCTAGAGTGCTTATTAGATCCGTGCAGGGGCGGCGCGCAATGTTATTCATATGCATGCATAGTTCTCATCTATAAACCATAAGGAGGCCATTAAGAGTGCTTGATTTTATCATACATGCATTATGAAGTGGTCTGCTCGGTCCACAGAGAGCACTGGGGGAAATTGAGGTCAAACACAAGCTGAAATTGGATCAAATAAATATGAAGGAAAAAAACATGACATGTTGTATTATATTATAAATGAATATACTGCATTTACAAAACTCTAGCCAAATCGCAAAGCCCTGCAGTTTGGTTTTGCAAGAAGGAGTGGAGAGAGAAAGCCAATGTGCTCAGTCGACAGCCTCTATCCATTTCCTGCATGCTGAGACTGTGCACCCACCCACACACACGCCGGTGGTAGCTACTGTACGTGAGTGGAGTGGCGATTGGACCAGGGACCTGCCATTCAAAGAACAAATCCCCCACTGACTTCCTCTCTCCTCCTTTCCTGGTGCAGGCTGGGTGGAGAGGGAGCGCAGTGGACGTGTGTTATGTGAGTCGCTGGAGCTCCTGTCAGCTCTGCTCCTCGCCACCTGTCCTTGACTTGCTCTGTCTGGATAGACCAGATCGGCAGAGAGGCAGCGATCCGTGCACTTTCCCTCTCACACCTTTCTGTCTGTTTGTGGGTGTGCGTGTGTGCGCGCGTGTGCGTGCGTGCGCGCGTGTGTGTGCGTGTGTGTGTGTGTGTGTGTGTGTGTGTGTGTGTGTGTGTGTGAGAGCTGCAGGATCTTACCCTCTTCTCTCCTTCTCTCTGCCCGCGCTGCTTCAGTGGAGTGGGGGGGGGGGGGGGTGGAGGAGCATTTTGTCCCCGGACGGTGGAGCTCAGATGGGAGGCAGTGCTGCCTCTGGCTGGGACGGGGGATGCTGACCGGGGGGAGGGAGGGCCTGTTTCAGCTGGGACAGCAGCTCCAGCAGCAGGGGGAGTCCCAGGCTGCCCTCCACTGCTTCCTCAGCTGTCTGCTGGGACTCACACATGTTCAGAGCTTCACCTCTCTGCCCAACTGTCTACACCAGGTGAGCCACTATCTCTCTCTCTCTTCTCTATCTTTCTCTCTGCTCTCTCTCTCTTTCTCTCTCTTTCATGTCCTCTCTCTCTGTTGCATATCCATATCCACACGAATGCACATGTACTTGTATTCCTTACATGCACACTAAACATCTATAATGTTTGCAAAATCATAAAGACACATTTGCAAATGCATGCACCGCAACATGCATTAGCACACCAACAGTTGGCACACCAAAAGCATGCGCGCACACACACACACACACGCACACACAGAGTAGACTACACATGATATCACTGATACCAATGTCGGAAGTGACAGTACAGGTTGATCACGCCTCCCTGTGTTGACACTAAGGTGTGGATACTGTAATAAGAACACTTGTTATTCCAGTATCATGTTATGTATCATGTTATGTATATGACTGTATGTCCCTAGTATGATGGCTTGTGTGGTCTACACACAGGCTGCTAGATGAGTTATGTGCTGCAGCACTCTTAGTCTTATTAGGCACCTCATACACAGCAGGATCCAGTCTATGTGCTTCCTGTAGGAGTACTTACTGTACTCTGTCTCCCAGTATGTGGCATGTTTTCCTGTTGTAGAGATCATGGGTTAAGAATGAGTTTTGCCATTGTTGAGCTATAAGCTATGAGCTATAATCTGGTGTCGGCTGGATGGACCATACTTTTAAGTAGAAGAAATGCATTGTAGGTTTTGGTCTTTTCATAGGCTCTGTTAACAATAAGAAAAACATTTAATTTAGGCCAGAGTCTACGTGGCACAAAGACAGCAGCTCAACTGAATCCAACATAAATCCTGTTTAGAACTGATACAAAAAAAACGTCCCAAATTTCAAAACATAGCCTTTACTCCAGAACACTGTTTGGCATGATATTGTCCAGAGACCCATGTTTAGGAGAGTTTGCTTTGACACATGCACACAACTATGGAGGATGGAGGAACTGAATTATTGAAAGTTTTCCCTTTATTCATGTCTGATATTTGTTTTTTCTATGATTTACAGATTGCAGAGCTCTTCATCACAGAGAAGAATTGTATCCTTTTACGGGCAAACTGCAGCCTTTTGAGGACAAAGCAGCCTCTGATCATCATCTCATATCTGATCCTTTTCTGGTCTCTCAATTTATCTTTCCACATCAGCGGCGCTTCGAGGCTAGCGACAGAATTAGGACTCTGTCTCCACGAGGGTAACATTGAAAGCCTTGTCAGTCGGAGGCTAGTGTGGTAAGATTCCAGCCCAATAAAAGGTTTGCGGATTCTCACAGAAACCAGCGTGAACTGAGGGAGATGAGTGAGTGTCTACGGGGCCCAGGTCCGTAATAACAAATCGGTCCCAGAATGCATTAGGCATTGTGTGGAGCTCAGGCCATCCCGTCTCCCTTAAGAGGATTTGCACACACTTATCTGTGATCTCCCTACAACACTGCCTGTGAGAGCACTAATTAACCTGTTTCTGAGCTGCATGGCCTGTGTATCAGCTGCCTCACTGCTCCTATAGACTATGGCAGAGATAAAAGAAAAGTGTCATGTTTCTGGATCTATGGTATAGTCGTCTCCCTGTTACAGAGACACTCCGCTTCGCCAGCTCAAGTTATCCACCTCAGCAAGACTCTGCCCTACGCTATCCGTCTCCCAAAATAGGTCGATTTGCTCGACTTCGCCTCATCAATTGAAACCCGTTGGCCCCCTCTCAGATGAGAGCCCATTTACTTAAAAGGCTTGTCTGTCGTGACAGGGTTAAGTCTTTGTACATAAAGTGACACATAAGATCATGAATAGTAATGACTGACTGGTGTCGTGTCAACGTTGGCATTGTATAGGCGTGGCAACCGTGTTACCGTTAAGTGTAATATTAATTTACAACCATAAAAACGTTAACTATGTAATTACAACACTGATAACCTGCCTTCTGGGTCGTTAAATCGAAAGAGTAAATAATTTAACTTAATTTTCGCAAAATATTGGAAATGCTACTGTATGACGATAAAACTATTTCAAAGTAATGACAGCATGAACACTTCTGAGTCAAAACAATGTATCATTACACAGTCATTGCAGTTAAGCCATTGTTCAGAATTATTATTCTTACATAGTGTGCTAAGACTAATATTATCAACCCGACTTCCACAGTATCCTTCAGGGTATTTTCATCTTTTTGTCGTCAGCAGTTCCCATGAGCAACGTCTTGCATGAGATGTACTTTGCGTGGGTCCCCGGGGGAGGGGCAGTGATTAAGGGTCAGTCTGCTCAAACAGAGAGAGACCGATGGGAACTTGAGAGTTTCACAGGACTGGAATACAGCCAGACCATTCACTGCATCTCTTCACATGCCTGAGTCCGACGTAACCTTTGGGAGGAGGAACAGATGAACTAAGGTTGTGGTATCATTACTCAAAGGAATCTGTGATGCCGTGAAACAGTGACATCTTGGCAAAAAATATTACGTGTTGGTTGGAGTTTTGCAACTTATTATACTGTGAATACCTCCGGACCTCTCTTGACAGAGTCTGATGTGTGGCCAGCAATAACGACCCCATCCCCAATCCTCACTCAGCTTCAACCCACACATCAAACCAAAACAGAAGATGTAGACAAAGTGCAATACCAAGCTCTTTTAACCTAGAGGTCGTTGTTTGACGGTATTACCAGATTCTACCTTTAATTCTGGTGCTAGTCCACACAGATGACACTGGGAGTGCCATTAGAGCTTCAAGATGAGCTAAAGCTGTTACTAGAAATTACTTCACACAGTAGTTTAAAGCTTGTGGCGTTGTTATCTATGCTGGCAGTTCCTCCAAGTGACCTTTGTCCAGAACCATCAGCTCCCTTGGCAAGGGGGCGTTTATTGACGTCCGTTTCATGGAACGTATATTGAACTGTCGATTTGACTTTGATCTCAAATAAGTGATGGATTACCTCATGTTGCTGGTTGTTTATCAGACACTTCTGAGCACATTCAGTATTAAAGGAACACATGTTTTTTAAGGAAAACGTTTATTTGGGGGAAATAAATGTTTTTGCCATACTCAGGATCAGAGATTGTCTGGATCAGTTTAATCTGTGTGTGTCCAGTAGCTCCAGAGAGATCCTGGTGCATGCTAGCCTAAAGAACTGGAAGCAGCTAGCCTATAGCCCCATCAAAAGCGAAGAAATACAACTTCCAGCAGCTCCACTGACACACAGAGGTGAAATCTATATAGGCCTACATTTTCTCCTCTGACTCTGGCAAGGTGGCAAATAAGTGCATTTCTCAAAATGTGTTCATTTAATACAGTATAGAAGGTAATAGCAACTGATATCTTTCATCAAAAGCCAAATAGTCATAACAGTTCGCAACACACTGCTTCGGAACACAAACTAATCAAAGCGTTCCTTCCTATTCCCTCAAAATGTTAGGTTTTTGACTATAAAACGATAATGTGAAAAATCTCAGATTCCGGTGGGATCATTTCAATAATGTTATTTCTAGCCACCCACAAAACCTCTCAGCAGATTTGTGCTGCTGCACATGTATTCAGAGGTGCCTTTGGAGGAGCCTAAGTTAATGGAATTTATTAGAACATGGTCCAATTGCAGTCGAGAGGGGAGGGGGGAAGATTGTGTGAGTTTGCTGCTGTGTCGTTGTTGTTATCCCGCTAGGCTAAAAATAACTGACTGACTAGCAGAAGTAGTGCAGTGACCTTTGATGATTGCCGCTTCACTAATCCGCCATCCCATATGGTCCTCCTTAGAGTCACCTGGAGATGCCAGGTGACACTGCTGACTCATATATAATCTAATGATCCAATAATTACTCCCGCAAAACGACTATGCTAATTCCCCTCAAAGCTAATCTGCAGTATTATGGGTAACAATTCTTTGGTTTAATTCCTTGTTTTAGCTATAGAATAAAATGTACTGAGTAGGGAGAACGGGGGACGTTGTCACACTTTTTACTCTAGCGTGAATTGCTCATAATCAAAACATCTTTCAATAGTCATTCCTACATTAAATTGAAGCTTAAGATGTTGGCTTGAAATGTGTATCCCTCTAATTTTTCAACGTATTGTAACAGAGTTAATCACCTATCAAAGACACTCTGACACATTGTGACAACCAACCCCATCATGGGGATGGTTGTCACACACTATGGGGTTGGTTGTCCTATAGGGGGACCCTGCTTTTCTTTATCATAAATCGATCAATAGAGACCGTATTAGATCCTGAATTATCATATCATGGTGTATCATTGGAAAGCCACACTCATTGGCTACAACCCTGTGAAAGATTTTCGAGATCGCCAAATGATTGACGGCGCTAGAGCCCCGGGAGTCGGGGGTGGTAATGTGTACTTTTGCGTACTTTAGGGCACGCCTCGCATATCGGCATGTAACTCGAGAACCGCTGAACGGATTTTGTCACCTGAAAGGGCAATCGACAGGCAACAAATAGGGCTTTAATTCCATCTATATATTGTATTAAAAGAAATGCACACCCGAGCCACTAGAGGTCGGCAAAGAATCGTCCACATGTGGGCCCTTGGATGTTAAGAGGTTAATGTTTAAAAAGAAAAATGTGTAGCCAAGAGTAAAGACCATAACCCTATCAAAAACAGTAGTCAAAGTGTATATTTTCATTTTACCGATGTTTTATACGATTTATCGGAAATACGAATTTATCGGAAAATGCTAATTATCGTAAAAACCGCAAGGAAATTACTAAATCCAGATTCAACCCTGCCATTGGAAAGAGGAGCATTTTCCCTATCCATAGATGTATGATTTGGCCATAATAAGGTCAAGGTCAAGTTCAAGGTCAAATATGAATTTATAATTAAAATCGATTATCATTAACTACTGTATCTACAAATCCTTCTGTTTAATCATCTTCCCGCAGTTAATTTGCTTAGATTTTTTTACACATGATCTCAATAAGGTGGTGAATGAGCTCAGTGAGCATTTTCTCGTGCCCCGTAGATTTAACATGATCAAAGATGCAAAAATCATAAATCATAATTCATATTCTCCTTTTCTTCATTACAATTTACTCAGCCTAGTAACAGACACAATATTTCTGACACTGGAAATACATACCCCCAGGTCCCTAGATGTTCCTAGATACCAAGAACATGCAAATTGACCTTGCAGAAGTGGAGCAATCTTCCATTTACTTAGGCATGTACATTTAGGCGAAAACGGTCTATAGATTAACAGGTAATGGGAACATCTTAAAAAGAAGACAAAATGGCAGAACTAAATTAGAAAGTTGAATTGCATTGACAAGTTGACAAATACATAACTTAATGCATCTTAACATGAACATAAACAGGAAACACATCTTTAGGCCATCCTATATAACAAAATAAGAACACAATAAATCGGCCTAACAATAATAGCCTACACAACATGAATGAATGATGAATGAAAACTTTATTGAACAGATTGCAGAATGGGTACAATATAGTATGGCTCAATACACACAATTGTTAAGGGGATGCAGACCAGAGAAAGACGTTTGTCTTGTTTACATCAGGGTCCCCCATTTTCAATTCATAGTTGTAACATGTGACAACCAACCCCAAATAAAATGTGACGACCAACCCCAACTGGAATGTCTTGATAGCATCAAGGCTAACAGCCATCTAACAACTAGTTAGCTAGCTAACAACAATCTAAACTATAGCTATCCCTTCACACTTTTTAAGGGTAATAATTGTTTCATTATAAACCAATTGTGTAAAAGCCTAGAAGAAAAATACTGAGGAGCGGAATATTTACAAATGGACATGAAAAACACAAAAAGTCCACTCACATCAAATTCAGCTGTTTCACTACAAATATGACAATGTAGGTGCACTCTGACCCCAATTCTGGACATTTAAATACCAAAGTATGGGAGACAGGATCCTCTGGTGGTGAAATATAATGAATGTGACAACCTACCCGTGTGACAATGTCCCCCGTTCTCCCCTAAGCCTTTCAGTATATTCCAGGTTCTTACTTTACCAATGACAGCATAGGAAACGTATTGTACCAAATACTGTGTAGGATACTTATTGTACCAAATACTGTAGGATTCTTATTGTAACAAATACAGTTTAGGATTCTTATTGTACCACTGACCATATTGGATTCTTATTGTACTACTGACCATGTAAGATTGTTTTTGTATCACTGACAGTGTAGGATTCTTATTGTATCACTGACCATGTAAGATTGTTTTTGTATCACTGACCTTGTAGGATTCCTATTGTACTACTGACCATGTAGGATTCTTATTGTACCACTGAACATGTACTGTAGTAGTCTTGCTGTACTTGGTTCTCATGCTATAAAGATGGCTCAGTGGTGGGATACTTACAGAGGAGTCACTCTGTGACAAACTGAGGGAAACCAGCTGTTGTCATTTTCAGATCTAGGTCAAACCAGAGAGCAGTTACACCACCTCATGCACCTTTAGTTTCAGAACAGATTTATCTAATGTCGACCTGGATGATATTAAAATGTATCTGAGATAAATCAAGCTATTTATAAGACCCAATCTGGGATGTTTCTCACCTGAAATGTAGGGTATGCATTCACTTACATTGTCTTGTCTTGTCTTTGTATCAAGAGCAACTAGAAAATGTGTTTTTCAGTTTATTTGGTAGTGAGGCTAGTAGGATCACAGATTGAGTCAATAAATTGTGTCTGTATGGCTACAGTGAAGGAAATAATTATGAACTACTGTAAGGCTGGGACACTAAGTTATTACAGTATGTCACGTGCACCAGGGACATGCTGGTAAGTAGGACAGTAGGGCAGGATATGTGTCTGTGTTTATTTTAAGCACATTCTCTCCACCAGTGGTCTTTACATTCACGTGTCAATCTAAATGATGATGATATCAGTTACAAAGGGATGTGTTTTGTCAGTAGGTTACATGGAACACTTTTCAATGAAGCAAACAAACTATTTATTAATAGCTGCATCTTTTTATAGAATTGCATTTGGGTAAAAGAAAAAAGGTGAAAATAGTCACTTTGATCAATCAAAGAATAACTGAACAGCCTCATGCATGCAGCTACTGTAAAATTTTATTTACAAGTTATCTCTGTCCTATGTTTGGCAGGTCAATCAATATTTGTGAATGTGAAGAACTCTCCCACATTTAAAAACCACTGAACCGAATCTGCAATCTGCAATGTCATTAAGCTATACCATTTTGAACTACTCCAGTGACAAACAATGAATCGAACACTGACTTTGTGGACTTATATAATCTTTATTTTAACTGCTACGTCCACAAGTAACTTTTATTTCTTCATACTGCTATAAAGTAAGAAGCAGGCAATCACATCCCTGTGAAATCACCGTAGGTACTGTCACTGCCCACAAAGTTTCGATCTCCCGTTCACAGTGGAATCAATAGAGTAGATCCAATATTCGTCTCTTGATGACATCATCTTGGCTCTCTTGTTTGTTTTCTTTTTTTTTCTTCATATTTTCAAGTTGACTAAATGGTCCACGATCATACAGGAATAGCACATGGGAAGTCTGCTTCAGGCAGAGTTTGACTTTCAAAATCCAGCCTAAAATATGTGAGATCAACAGTTTGTTTTGGAAAGCGTCATGTGAATGATTCTGCTCCTGAGGTCATGTTTAAGAGATAGGAGACTGGGAGCTGAGCCCAGCCGGCAGACTGTTGTTAACTGTAACCACTGACTAATCCCCGTCGACAACTGAGACTGATCCTTCATCCATATAAACAGATGTCAAGGCCCTGCAGTTCATACAGGCAGAGAAAATGTTGTACGAGGTAGCGCTGATCGAGCTCACCGCTCAGGGGAGCCCAGGCAAGTACACCAGCGCTTTTTGGATGTTTCCCGGGGGTATACAGTGGGTGTATGCCGTGGGGGCTTTGGACTTTGTGCTTTTGGCAAGCAAGTGTGCAGAGTTGTGCAAAGCTCAGTTATTGAATGGTATTCCTCTTCTTGTTTATTTCACAAGGCAGATAGTAAAACTGCCTTCGGAATATCTGACTATACTGTACACAGTAAATTTAGCAGAGTTTGAGTAAAATGTACTCAGTTTGAGTAAAATGTACTCTGCGAGATTTACTGTGTATGAGAGCCGTCTACGTATGGCTGTACAAAAGATTGTATATAAATCACCACACTACAACCAAAATATCCACTGATGCAGTATGAGTGATTCTGAGCGGATATGAGCTAAAAGAGTCCATTTTATTTCCTTGCCATGCCAACGGGGGAAACGGTGATTCATTTGACCTCAGTCCATCTTTATTTGCTGTAAACATGGAGGAGTTGTGAGCGAGCGTTCACAGCGGGGACCAGTCATCCATCACCTGCTGCCGCTAGCACCTCCAGACGTCTGCCTCTTCCTCTCCGTCTGCTGCTGATGCAGCAGCCCAGTCTAGCGTGGGCAGAGCGGAGGAGTTAGGGGACAGACATAGTGGAAGACAAATGGCCATGCTTGGCATTATCTCATTAGGAGCCGTGTGGCACCGTGGAATAGGGGGCCCCCTGATTCAGCACTCACTCTGATTGAAAGCTAGGCTTCTCCCGGGGCAGTGCTGACACCACAAGAGGTAGTCCACCACTAGCCTGCTTCTCCTGGGGCAGTGCTGACACCACAAGAGGTAGTCCACCACTAGCCTGCTTCTCCTGGGGCAGTGCTGACACCACAAGAGGTAGTCCACCACACTAGCCTGCTTCTCCTGGGGCAGTGTCAGCACTACCAGAGGTAGTCCACCACACTAGCCTGCTTCTCCTGGGGCAGTGCTGACACCACAAGAGGTAGTCCACCACGAGCCTGTTTCTCCTGGGGCAGTGCTGACACCATGAGCCTGCTTCTCCTGGGGCAGTGCTGACACCACAAGAGGTAGTCCACCACAAGCCTGCTTCTCCTGGGGCAGTGCTGACACCACTAGCCTGCTTCTCCTGGGGCAGTGCTGACACCACTAGCCTGCTTCTCCTGGGGCAGTGCTGACACCACAAGCCTGTTTCTCCTGGGGCAGTGCTGACACCACGAGCCTGCTTCTCCTGGGGCAGTGCTGACACCACGAGCCTGTTTCT